>NW_011499949.1:258365-274750 GCF_000495115.2 Populus euphratica
AAAGTTATTTAAAAAATAAATTGTAACAATAAAAACAAACACCCAGATAATATTTACATAAGCTATCAAGAAATGAAACTTGAAATCAATACCACCCCATGTCTCAAGTTAATCATTTTCCCACTTATGGGTTTCGAGCATGAGACTTGTTGGGGGAAAAGATCAAGAACACAATGACTCATTTATAAATAAGAGTCATCAAGAATCATAAATGCTTGTAAGAATAACAGAGGACTTGACCAACTGCACAAACTGTGCGTGCCTGTTAATAATGGAGTAGATCATCTCTAATTGAATGTCCGAATTCAGATGGGGATCGATCATTGAAATTACGACACAACAATATAGCAGAGTTTAATGTATTGAAAGCTAGAACCTAACTTAACCAACATCCTTAAGTCATCTAGATATGTGAGATTAAAAGAATGGAGCAGGGGACATGGATCCATGGTCGATCCACCTAAATATATCTGCATCAGTAAGTGTGACTAACTAACCTCCTCTACCACCACTTATTACTAGTATATAATCTCAACTGTCAGCAGACGACAACATTAGGAGCTATGTCCAATTTTGTAAGCTTACAGGTATTGGTAGAATGGATGTATCATGCACATTGCATTACATATATGTATATAATATAGTCATAATATATACTATGACTAGTTTCAACTGAGACGGCACGCTAATTTGTATGGAAAAATAATATTGAGTATCACTCGCTATCAGCAACATTCCCACACGCCCAAGTCACCCACCTAATTAATCCCAGCTTTTGGCTATATTGTGAAATCCATCTCCTTCTTCCACTTTCAGACAGCTAAACTACTCTCAAAACAGCTTAAAACATAAATTAGCTTATCTTCTCTCTCGATCTCTCTCTGTGTGTGTGTCTTTCTCTGTCTCTCATTCGAAGATATATTTGGAGTGGTCAGGCCAGGCACAAGCTCGCTAGCTAGCAGAAGTTGCTTTGCATGTGGCTGCTCGCAGTGATTTGGATCATCTCTCTTTCAGAATCTTACAGCATTGAGTTGAAGGAATGGAGAAAAAAGAGTAAGAATCAACATGTTCTTAATTTCTTTTGTCAAAATAGGAATGAATTCTTCAGTTTTCATCCCAAATCTAGTTAAACCAGCTTGCATGCACATTAATTAAGCGACAAAAACAATGGTTTTCGTTATTTTCAATGGAGGAATTCAAAGTAAAACAAGTGTATGTATATGTTTTAGCTAAAATTTTAGTAGTTGGGGTAACTTTAATATACGCTGTGAAAGCTAGCCTGATCATATCATATTCAATCAACCATATTACAAGTATTTCTACATATAAAAAACAGCATAATGAAGATAAAAAATAGAAATAAAAAGCACAATTGTTTTTGTTTCCCTAACCTTATCATGAAGGTGAATCCTTGCACTCTTCTCAGTGCACCTACTTCGATTAAATTGCCCTTAATTATGGCTCATAGAAAATTTCATGCCGTAATAGCATCTGCAAATATGAAAGCATTAAATCTTAAGACACTATATTACCTTTACATGCTCCTAGTAATTAACTCTAGCTAGACACGCTTAAATGTTTTTAATTTTTTTTCAGGATCTAGCTTCCATATTCGTTGGATTTTCTCCTATAAGGATTGCCTTGAGTTTTTTTATTTTTCCCATGAAAATAAATACGATATTAATGGTTACTTCTAGCAAAAACTGATAACGTGCTTTTAAGCCCTTCATATTATATAAAATATTAGATTTTCATAAGAAACAATATACCATAACAATCAATATGCAAATTGATTCGAATACAAATTCAATTAAGAAAATATACAAATTCAAGATGTATGCCAATAAAAGGGAATCAAGTCCTTTCCATTTTTTTTTTTTTAAAAAAACCCCTAAAGTCGGGGAAAGAGAAACTTTAATTTCATCCATTTTGAAACCATTGGATAATTAATTAGCTGTAAGAAAAATTATATTATAATCGCTATTTACACACAAATTAGTTCCTAAATGTTCTTTTCTTCTCAGAGAACACTCACCACTTGACCAAGGTTTCTTCTTAATATTAAGTGTGAATCGTGATCCTAAAAATTTTAATTTTTTTATTTAAAATATTTTTTTTATATTTTTAAATTGTTTTCATATGCTAATATCAAAAATAATGTTTTTACAATAAAAAAATTATTTTTATTGCATTTCTAAATGAAAAATATTTTGAACTGTCACTACTACCACAATTACAAATAAGTTCAAGTTGTTAGAATATGTTTGGAATTACGGTGGAAACTATATTTTTTAAATTTTAAAATATTTTTTTGTTAATTTTTTTATATTTTTAAATTATTTTAATGTATTGATTTCAAAAATAATTTATTAAAAAATAAAAAAATATTATTTTAATATATTTCTAAACTAAAAAATATTTTATATTGCAACTATTATCACAGTTACAAAACACACTCATAGAAAGACATATATAGATGCATGAAACATGCACTGCCTTTCTCGCACACATTATATACATATAAAAGATAAAGTTAGTAATAAATTCGTCCTTGTAGTTTATCAAAACTAATTAACAAGTCCTTGTAGTTTATCATAAATTATTAATATAATCTCTTGAATAATGTTGACCGTCCTGAGTTTAGTAATTGTTTGTTTAAAAACTACCTCTTCTCTCAGGGTCAAATTTCCTCACTTTACCCAATTATCTTTTCTTTATTCCATCATCCAAGAAAAAGAAAAGGAAAATAAATTGAAAAGTCACATGAAATTTACAAAAGAACTAAATTATAAAACAAATAAAAAATGCAGGGATTAAATATATAGTTTCTAAGACCACGAGGATCACGTAATTACTTTTATTAAACTATAAGGACTACGTTAAAATACTCATAAAAGATAGGAAAAGAAAAGGGTAGCCTAAATTATGCGGAAAATAAAACTCCATGATTTGGGTCAAAAGCTGGCCAAGTATGGTAAGTTCGGTAATTAATCGCGGGAAATCTGATAAAAAGGTTGCCACTCTCATCTTTTACCTCCATATAATACCTAAAGAGAGATCAAGTAGCTCTCTCTCTCTCTCGATGTCTATCTTCCTTCCTCGGCTTCTCCATTTCTTTCTTATAAACAAACGTCTTAATTCTCTAGCGGTCGCACAGTTATAGACAAAGATAAAAGATCCAAGGCAAAGCACCGCACCCCACTGAGTAATATTGTCGAATTTTTATATCCACTGTGGTGATATATTTTTAATTGATAATAGTCTACGTTTCTTGTCGGCCTGCATTAATTTATCTCTAAATGATGCACATGCATTACAAACCAAGATGCATGAGACATTTATAGAGGAAACCCATGTATATATGTGTTTTGTGAAGAACTTTTTAGCTAGTGGTGAAGCTGCAGGCCGGCTGCTGAGAAACAAACAGATTACAGATCCCTTTCTCTTTCTTTCAGCTGGATTCTCATGCTCAGATGATCATATAATAATATATAACGTGGATTACAATATGCATGGTTCTGTACCCTTTTTTCTTATAATAATGTAGATTGATATAAGCAATGCGCTCGAGAGACCGTGGCAGTGCCTGAAAAGCAGTGTTTCTTCTTGTTTTAGTTAAATATTCTATGTCTTTGTATGTGTATTTTTAATTAGTTCAAACTAATTAACGTACAGGAGAAGATCGAAAAGAATGGAAGCATCATCTGGAATACCCCTCCAAAGTGGTAGTGGGGCTGGAGGAGAAGTGAGACGTATTCATATCATTTACTTTCTCAGCCATAATCTGGGCCGTTTTGAGCATCCCCATCTCATTCGAGTTCATCATTTCAATCTAAATGGTGTTTATTTAAGAGGTAATTTCCTCATACTTTCAAGTAATTTGCAAAGGTTTTTGATTTTTATATAGTTACTTACTATGAAAATTAATATTTAAGATAGATGTCAAGAGGTGGCTTGCGGATTTGCGAGGAAAAGACATGCCAAAAGCCTTTGCTTGGTCCTATAAGAGGTTTGTTCTATTCTGTACAGCAATATATATCTGGTAATTAATGGTGATTTTATAGGTTTTTTAAAAAATTAAATTAAATTAAACAGGAGATACAAGAACGGTTATGTCTGGCAAGATTTACTGGATGATGATCTGATTACCCCAATCTCTGACAATGAATATGTCCTCAAAGGATCTGAAATTTTCACCCCTCCTGCCAATCCCTTCGGTACGTAAAATATCCCTTATAACTAGCTAATATCTTCTTGATGCTACGTTTTCTTTTCAAGGAAAAAACCAGCAATTTTTTTTTTCATTTGATTTAATGTCCAAATAATCATGTGATTTCAGCACTAAATCCCATTTATCTTCTTGTCCCTGGAAAAACTATACAGTTGGTAGTGCATATGGTGAAAAGAAAGCTGCTGACTTGTTGATGAAAAGTGAAAATGATAGCCAAGTTGAGAATACTGAAGTTGAAAACAGAGCACAAGATCATGAGCAACTTCCTTCACCAAACCAAATTTGCGACGACACCACCCCCCGAAAGACAACATCATCTGAAATATCTCAAGAATCACCTGTATTCAGTTCAGAGATTTCAACAGTAACTGACGATTCCATCAAGGAAGAAGAAGATGCATGCAAACCCAACGACCCTCTTGAAGAAGAACAGATAGACATTAAGGTGGAACATTCATCTTTTTACACCAATTTCTTGGGCAGCAAGAGCAAGAAGAACCAAAAGAAAAGGATAGACAACAACGGCAATATTGAAAAGATGGGCACCCCAAGTTCATTCTCCTGGCTATCGTCATCAACATCATCATCATCACAAGCTACATTTGCGAAGAGTAAGAGCTATTCAAGTGGAACATCCAAGATGCTACGTAATTTGATGACATGTGGTGCTGTTGACACAAACGATGCTGCATTGGTTCGCCAAGACCAAAAATGTAATAGTAAATATAAACCAATCGAAAAGCCGGCTGATCAGATTTGTGAAGGACAGGTACTTGGAGGGCCTGCCAGAGTTTTTGCGACTTCGTGGGATCAACAAATACAGCAACACGATATTGCTAATGCAAGGTATTTTGGCAAAAAAATTGGTACTAGTACTCTCTCAAAATCTGTCAGTGTCATGAATGTACAAATGGACCATTAATACATAGTGTTTGGATTGGTTCTACTGCATTGTATTAGCAGGAAAAGCTATGATGAGGTGAGAGGTTCAAAGAAGCAGCCTGGTGGATTTGGCAGTCCAAAAGTGATTCCCCCTGCATACAAGCCAGTGGCTGCACCCATCTGCTCGTAAGCCCAGTAACCCATTTCCTCATGCTATCTCTACTCTAATTACATTATAAAATTTCTTTTGTAATTTTAGATTTGACCATTTTGAAACCCATAATTCAATATTGCATTGTTAGCAACTAGGAAAACCTAATGACGGATGGTGCCTTGGCTTGGACTGCCAACTAGACTCACAATGTTGTGTTATAGTTGACCTGCTTTTATGATGATGATGTAGCACTGGAGAAATGAGATCACAATAGACAACGAAGTCAAAGCAGAACCAACCAGAGCCCCTGCTCGCACGCAATTATGACACTTGTCCATCTGACCATTTAAGGATGTAATCAGTTCCGAGTCAAACGAAAAGCAATCTCCAAGTCAAACATTATTGTTGGCTCATCTTAGATTTTGATAACTGCCTGCTAGTTAAGCTAGCAGAATGACAAAGTTTTAGTAAACAACAGTGTTCGTACATGATTTACAATCTGAATCAATACACACCCTTCCTTTTCTGGGGTTCTCCTTTTTCTCTCTTGATTCTCTGTTCCTGTTGTCGCTGATAAAAACATAAATAGGTGCTTCTACTCCTCAATTTGGCTCGCCGACCCTAGAGTATTCGATTTTGTGTGCTCTGATCCAAAGCCTATTCATTACTGTACTTGGTTATTAGCAACTAAAATCTAACTGTAAAAATGCAGGCGGTGTGGGAAGTCATTCAGGCCAGAGAAGTTGCACTCGCACATGAAGTCCTGTAGGGGATTGAAGACCCTGACGAAGGCTGCTTCAGCTTATGTTGAGAAAACACCGTCACCTTCACATATTTCAGTTTTCAAAATCTGAGGATGGCTATTTCTTGAATAAATGAATGTTCAGTTGTAAATTTCAGTAGTACGATGTCCAAAGCATGAACTTCTTTACAACTTCTGCTGTTATTTGTGTAGAGTAAATATAGGGACGTGGTTTGGCATTTAAGAAATGGCGATTACATTATTATTTCTTCTAAAAATTAATCACTCTAATAAGATTCCATTTTAAATACAACTTAGGGAAGCATCACTTCGTCCACAGACACTGCTTGCACTTTGCTTGTATTATGAGTGAACTTTGTGAAGTTAGCATAATTTATAAAACTTGACTGACAACAGATGCAAATTGTTCAAGCAATCTATTGCATACAAACGCAGTACAGGTTACAATATTTCTGGCTGGCAGGTTTCCTAACACTAGGTCAACTATGGTTTCACCACCTGAGAAAATGAAATATTCTAAACGTGCAACTTCTCAAAAAACTCATATAACAATGTCTATCTGAAACCAGAAATTGGTCAGTTTCAGTGTCATTTTGTTAGCTCTCTTAGTATTTACCTACTTACCAGTAACAGTAGCAGAATCAACATATTCTAGCAGGAATCCATATAATTTCTTTTTCAAGCCTTCTATCCTCGCATCAACCTTAAGCCCACCCCCGACCAAGTCATCCAGCCACTGGTTCACCCTTCTAAGCTGCCCAAGAAAACCTGCAATCTCAGAAATTTTCCCTTCACATAACCCAAAACCGACATTTAATGAATCCTCCATATACCTCAAGAACCATTCACGGGAATCTAACAGCAGCTTTTCTGCTAAACTTGCGGTCTCCTTTAATCCACTTCCCCTGGGACAATCCCTCCTTTCAGGATTCACTTTCTTTACAGATGCAAGATGTCGTTTTGAAGATGGCACCCGCTTAGCACTTAAATCTGGTATATAGTTGCTGTGGTTTCTAAGACATGGTTTGTTTTGAGGCAATTGATTCTCAGAATTCAATTCCTCTTGAGAATTATCTAGGATGACATAATAACATTTTTCAATATCCAAAACTCCGCTCTTCTCTGGCTTCTTTAACAAACTGAATTTGGAAAGATTAGTCTGCATAGCAGCATGAACCCAAGATTCTGCATTAGTATTTCTTGAACTTTTACGGACATCAGGAAATACACGCTGCAGGCTATCATAATTGCTTGCTTTAGTTTCAAGAAGACTTGCATCACTGAGTAAAGAATTAACAATCTTTGCTGATCTCTGAATGTTCTGGTAGAGGTCTAAATATTGCTCCACTAATGGTCCTGAAGACGCTGATTGTGCAGACTCATGCAGTTCTGCAAATGATCTGGAGGAAAAAGAAAAGTACTAAGCTGGAACATGTGCTAAAATGGATAAAAGGAAAAGCTTTTCATATAAATTTCAAGTTGGCAGATAAACCCTTTCTTGTGGTTTCTTTTTTAATCTAGTTTCCTCCCTACACAACTCTCTGTATTAATCTCCAGAGGATGCCAGATCTACTGCATCCTCAGGCAAACCAGAGATGCATATAACACCTGAGTTTTAGTTGCTTTACTCATTTTTCTTAATCCCATTGAACTATAGATGGAGAGGCAAGAGAAAAATTGATTTCATTGGGAAGAGAACGTAGGTGCTGACGCCCCCTAAATCATCTCTTATAAAGGCTCTTTCCATATTCTACGGCCTAACATTATCCAAGTGATAACGCGGTTCAAAGCTTTGCACCATTATCCAAGTGATAACCTTCATCAATACTTGTTAAGTTAGCGTCAAAGTGATGGCAGCCAGAAAGCAAAATCTCATTAGTTAGATTAAATTTTTAATCAAATGACTATGAAAAAGGAGGGTTGGGAGAGGGGTTGTTCATAAGTCAGCAACAATATTGCAGGATATGAAAAACATTAGGACATCAACAAGTTGACAATAGAAAGAAAGAAAAGGCCAAAGGATTCATACTGCATGCAATGAATGACATTGTCAGCAGCCGATGCTTCTTCAAGTGCACGTGCAGCGGCCAAAACTGCAGCATTCTTACAACATAGAGTTTCCTGAAACCACCAAGAACATAAGAACTGAGTTCTTTTTTCTGATGAAAAGACAATTTATATAGAACTTGGCAACGGTACAATCTGGAACAGAAACTCATAATCCGGTATAACTTCAGACCTTTCCGAGATGGTGAATGGCAGGAGGAATTGCATCCCAGGAAATCCTATATTTGGACCAAGTTTTGGAAATCAGGGGAACTTGAACCAGTCGGCTAGGAATAACATGGTCAGTAGCTGACTTCAAATCTTTTTTCAAATGCTTGACACTTGCAATGGATGAAGAGATCCCATTCTTGGTTTTCAATGGGGAAAGACTCAAAGATAGGCGCCTGTGTGACGAGTCAACCTTGGAAGGAACCTTCTTATCGGAACGAACCTACACAGAAACAGGTAATAAACACCGACCGCGTGGCGGAAAAATAGATAAATGGTTCGTGTGGAAATTGGTATGGAGCTTGCAACAATTAAATACCAATTCTGCTTTCTTTCTTTTTTTTTTTTTTTTTTTTTTTTTTTTTTTTTTTTTTTTTTTTTGGCTTTTGGTGTGTGCTTGTCTAGCGGCCAACCACGTTTCGAAGTGGCACTGGACACAACAAGCACAATTGTATGTTTCTGGGCGTAGATAAATGGACCCTTAAATTGAGAAGCAAATGACAGGAATATGATTTCAGTAAACAAATGCTTGTTGTTTCTCATTAAAACAATTACTTTCTTCCTATGGATTATCCCGTCTACTCCATAGTAAGAGTATGATGTGATTGGGATACCTTCAACTAGGCAATGAATGTTAGTATATGAAGCAAGTATGAGTTCAATAAATTTGAAGCAGAAGAGCTAGTCTTTAGATAAAAGAAAATGTTTGTGGGAAAAAAAAAAGTGAAGTGAAGAATGCAGTTAGTTGACACTACTAAATCAAAATAATGCATGGTGTAGTGACTCTCAAGGAAATTGAAAACAGGAAAGAAGGAGAAACGAAAACATACAGTTTTTGATGATTTATTTAGAGGAACAGTTTTTGGGGTGGGAGTTTGGTGCTCCCAGATCCTCCTAGCAGAGTCCAAACTCAATCTCCTCGTCTGATCCAAAGAATCCCTTTTCATGTGCTTGGAATCCTCCGCAACAATGCCTGATTTCTTGACAATACTGTTAATCTTGGATAGTCTTTGTCGACTTAACAACTTCTTCTCCTTGTCCTTGTTAAAATCAGTTGATGTAACATAACTAATACTACTACTGGGCAAAGAATCGCTGGACACCAAATCCTTAGGATTCCCAACGCAAGGCCTTCTCTTATTGGGCACAGGCTTCAGCCCACGAAGAACAGGAACAGGAGAGCCAGAGGCAGGAACCTCGAAGCGCGAAACATAAACGAATTGGCCCAGTTGGATTTTGTCACTGTAAATCAGGTCCAAGTCCTCATCAGAGATGGAGGCGTAAGCGGAATGCAGAGAGTCTGAGACTTTCACGAAGAATCCTCGGCTCTGCCAAGGATCATTTGGGACTCCAGAGAGAGAGGGCACGATCTCTATAACTTGAAGAAGGGCAGAGCGGTGCTCTCCAGTGACTCTCACATCCTTGTTGCCAGCGCTCTCCAGCAGCTTGGATAGCAACCCAGGCGTGAGAGATGCCATGTGAAACACCTATGCTGCGTTTTGCTCCTTTTGGTTTTTCGCTAGCACAGCGGTAGTAATAAGATTGCAACAGAATCACCATATCCCAATGCACAGAGAGAGAGATGATCCTAGAAAGGTGCAGTCGCAATCAGAATCTCAATGCTGCGACTGAGTGCAATGACATGGGAGAGGGTGCAAAGCTGTTTTGGCAGAATGGATGGGACACATGTCAAAAGGAGATCATGTGATTCCTGAGCTTGAGATTTCCGCACAAGTGAAAGAAAGCGCAGGCTCCTAGGTTTATCCAGCAGATAAGAGAAACAGACAAAGCTAGCTAGCTAGTAGCAAGAACAAAAGATTTATTCCAACTTTTCATGCTTTTTTTTAAAAAAAAAATAGAATAATAAATTAAAAGTTTGATAGAATAATACTATTTTAAAAATATTTGCTAAAATATACATTTTTATCTCTTAATGTTTTTGAAACAAAATATTTACTAAATATTTTTATACCAACATGTTTTTTTGGGAAGAAAGAGACCAATGTCAGCAAAATACCCTTCTTGTAGCCTAATATGTCGCTTGTGATGCCATTCTTTTATTTTGTGTACTACATAGTAGTTTCTTCTCTCTTTTTACCCAGAAGAACAATGTCAGCAAAATGCCCTTATTGTAGTGGCATTTTCCTCTGCAGAATCAAACCAATCAGAATGGGAAGACAAGTTTCAAACTGAAGGTTTTGTGAAAGAACAGGGAGAGAAAGAGGAAGTACCATTGTGGATAATTTATGTAAAAGCAAGGAAGATACTAGCATAGTTGCCGAACCTAATTTAAAAATTGACCAATTGAAGAACTAGGTTACAAGTAAACTGGTTTAATTTGGATTAATCTAGAAAAATAAAATGAATTAATTACTATTTTATCATCAAGGAAACGCTTTGGGTCGGAAATGAAAATAAAATTTTGAAATCACATGAAGTTTTTTATTCTATGTTAAGTGGGTGTTTGATATTGCACAGGTGATATTAGTTTTGTAGTGTTTAGTTAGGCATGAATCATACTTTTTATAATTATGAATTTCATCCAATAACTAAGGTTGAATCTCAATTTCTGAAAAATAATTTTTATTTTTTTTAAAAGCATTCTCTTTCAATTTTCACTAACAAAAATCATGGAAAAATAAATTGTTAAAAAAATACAAAAGCAATTCATAAATCTAAAATTCTTGTCCATCGTTGCTAAGCATTGCTGAGATTTATTATCATCATTAGTCCTAAAAAATTTTTAGCCTTGATATTCCTTTTTGTTCTCTTCTCTCTTATTAATATTCATTTAACTTGCCTCCTTAGATTTCTTTGAATTTACTTTTCTAGATTTATTCAACAAAAAGCAATTTTTAGTGATTATGTAAGCTCATTTGTTAAAGAATAAGCTCTGTAATGGATTTTGTTTTGCAAATTCAAATTTTATTTTCTTACACCTTTTTTTTTATTTTTCTTCGAAACAGATCAAATTTAACTTAGATTTTCATGAGATATTTCCTAACAATGTTTTACTTCTTTTTTTTTCCCATAATAAATAGTAAAAATGTGTTGGGGAAACTCAAGTGACAAAAAGTTGTAACAAACACTAACCATTAGTTTCTTTCTTATCTCCATCTCAAAATTCATTTTAATTAACTAGAAATTTTAATTTGCCTGATGCTTAATTAATTTATTTTGATTGTAAATAAATGTCAATATTGTTAATTAACCACGTACCACTGCATTTACATGCAACACAAATGTTTTGTTTACCATTGTATTTTATAATTGATATTCATACCTGTTCTCGAAGATTTTGAATAACTTATATTTTATAGAGTTTTGTATGTTTGATAAGTTTATTAACATGGGTTTTATCTACTTTAAAATCAATTTTCTTTTTTTGGCTAAATGGTTGATGGTTGGATTTTGTTGTTTTTTTTTATATATATATATATAGCTGAAAAGAAGTTGAATATTTTGTTTTGTGAGAATTGAATTAGGGTATTGTATAATTGATGAAGATTTGAGGGTTTTTTTTTTTATAAAGGAGTAAATAATCATCTTGTTTATAATAGATAAAGTCTTGAATTACATATTGAGTTTTATTTGTGGAAAACAATGTTTCTTGTAATTGGATAACCTATAGTTATAGTTAAATCAAAGCAAAGGAAGTTGCATTAATTATTTTAAGCATTTGTCTTTAATAAAGAAAGCCTAATGGCCTCGTCTTATCCGAACTTTGTTTATTGGTCTGTGTTATATGACTTTGATGCCAGCTTTTTTATATGTCCCTTTTGCTGTTAGTTTAAAATTTAAAAGGGAAAATAAGGTATTGTAAAAAATATCTAATGATGAAATAAAACTCAAATTCACTTAAAAAAATTAACTAAAACAATTGTTATTCCAATAATAACCTCAATAAATATATAAGATAGTAAGTTTCCAAATTTAAAATCCAAATACTAGAAAGCGAGAGAAAAAATTAAAAAAGGACACTATTAAGTTAAGTGTCCTTACATCTTGAGAATGAATAATTATAGTGGAGTGTCTTATTGTGCGAAAGCTATTTATCCCAATATATAAAGCAAGCATGTGACATGCTTTTAGTCATCTTTATAATTACCCTCCACTGCTTGTTGTTTTTGTTTTGTTTTGTCCTATAAGTCATTAAAACTATATTATAGCAACACCTCATGCTTCCATTTTTTCTCAAATAAAGGTTATTAAATGGTATCTTGTCAATTATTCAATAAACTAAAGTATTTCACAACATGAATTTTATATATTTTTTTGTTTTTCTTATTATTTATAATAAGTATTTTAGTGTTTGTGTTAATACTGATTATTGCATATACATATGATATCATTGCTTGTTTTTTTTGTTAAATATTTTAAAAGATACAATGGAAGATTTTGAATCTATGGATAGGGCTGCTTAGATAAAGAAAATGTTACATACATTTTGTAACCTGTGTATTAAGGCCATTCACATGGGAATGAGACCTAATATTCATTTCCAATAAATAGGTTAGAAATTTCTTATAACATCATTCAAAGAACAAACCGACAATGCACTTACTAAAACACAATTGAAAAACAAATGGGATGGATGCAAAAAGGATTGGAGGATAGAAATAAAGCTAATTTTTGAAACTTATATAGGTTAGAGTAGTGAATTGTAAATAATTTCGGCTAGTGACTAGTGGTGAAAAGTAAAAATTTAGGTTAGTCTTCATGATCTTAACAATTTTATTTGTAATTGTCATGTTTTATAAAAAAATTTACTACATGATGTTGCATTAATTATTTTTATTTCTTTTATGTAGAAAATTAAAGGAGCTAAAAAATTCAGACATGCTAGTATTGAACCGTCTTTGAAGTTCAAATTTGACAGAGTGTATTCCAAAATTTTAGGCACCATCATTAGGAGTACTTGATGGCAATGATGTCAATCGACATAAGCAATATCAATATTGATGGTGCTAATTTGGAAGAAATAAGCGATGATTTGAAGGAGGATGAGATTCTAGTTTTGGAGAGTGACATTTTTCGAATGGTTAGCAGCATGAATATGTCGAGTAGCAGCAACACAATGAGTAGTGGCAAAAGAAAAAAAAAAGAAATTCCTCTGAGGTTTGAGCTAAAAAGAAAAAAGACATCTGGAATTGGCGTTTAGTTATTGTCAAGGTGGATCTCGACTAGGGGTGATTCCACTTCTTTGCATATGGATTAGCAAGGTTGTATTATTCCTGAGGTTATGATTGAGTTCCACTTAATTCCTAGAGTTTTAATTAATGATGATTTTCATAACTTTGCTACAGAGTATCTGAGTTTAAAAAGGAAGAGAGAAATGTGGTCTAGTATGGATGGTCTTAAAGAGAAGTTGAAATGGTTGGAGAGAATGTATGTATAAAGTAAACGTGCTTAGCTGAAATGGTATGACTTTATTTTCTAAAGCATTAATTTATTTACTATGTTAAAGTGTTAGCTAAATTTAATGTGTTATGTTATTTCACATGCTTGATAATTTATTTATACATGTTTACATTTGTAGAATAATAAGCTAACAGTTTTTAAAATAATAGTTTCCATTTGCAGAAATTGGTTTCATTTGTTGTATTATTCAACATTTAAAATTACGAGATGTGGGCATATCCGTTTCGACTGTTTTTAATTGTTTTTTTTTTCTAAATTTAAATGTTGTTGTAGTTATGAACTTTTTAAATGAGTCATTGGATTGTTAGGTTGCCTATATTTGTCTTTATTTAGATTGTAATTTAAGAGACTAACTATTGTTTCAAAATAATTTTTTTTAATGAATGTTGTATTATTACAATGTTAAGCTAGATTTTGTTTACTTTAATGTAAACATGTAATATTTTAGTTAGTATAACTATTTACCATAAATATATATGATACTTTTCCTCTCTTTTTTTATCAATCTTTATTTCCATAACTCATTATGTATGTCTGTTGTGAATATTGGTGAAAATAAATATTACAAAATGCAATGTTTTAGATGGGCAATTTCTCAAGAATTTTTGTTGTGGTGTGTGACTTTGAGAAAAAAAAAAATTAGGGAAAGTAGACTTGTATAATAGTAGATTTATTACTCAAATAAGATGTTTTCCAACATAATAAAAAAAGAAAGGGGAAAATGAGGAAAAAATTGAAGACAATGAAAAATGGCTAAAATAAGAAAAAAGCTTAAAAATAAAAAAATAAATGGTACAAAAGGAAGGATAATAAAGGCTGCAAGTGAACGTCTCTTTGACAAAAACTGCTAATAAAATTAGTAAGATAAAAGCAACAAATTCAAGTTGTTATCCTGATGACTAACATGTGAAAATAATATATGTGATAATATTTAGAGTATAAATTTTGGTAAGTAATGGCTATACAAACAAAGATTCAAAAAATATCGAAATAAAGAATCTTAAATAATAAAAAAAAGAACAATAACTTGCCATAAATCATGTGAAAGTAACAAAATGTTTAATATGAAAGCACATTCATATTTAATTTTTCCAACTCATTTATGTCAGAACTTGTTCAAACAATTATAGTGAAAGCAAAATATATACAAAAAATATGTAGATAAACTTATTTCAGCAATGTCAATAAAAAAATTGAAATTCTTCATATAAGGCATTATTTACTTCTTTTTATATAAGAGGGGTTGCTTCTATTCAAAACAAATATCTCAATTGAATTTGTTATAAGCAAGTGAAACACCTTTGTGGTATTGACAGGTTTGTGATAAAGTTATTTTTCTTAAGTTTGTGATTTTTTTTGTTATTAAATATTATTTATTTTAATTATGGTATTTTATTAACAACCTATAATTTTTTTTATTTACATGCAATTGAAAATATGGATGATTCACGGTTTAATGTCATATTTAACGAAGATTTTGACAACAATTATGATAATGTAATGAATTGCACTGTAAAACACATGAATTATCCTGGTTGTGAAGGTAATGGTGCCTCAATTGGTGATGCTAGAGATAACAATAACAGGAATAACAACAACAACAATAATAACGATGACGACGATAATAACGATGATGATGAAAGCAATAAGGATGATGATTTTTTTTAAAAGAGACAATTTAATATGCATAAATTAATTATATGCATGGCTATAACTATAAATATGTATTATATTAATTATATGCATAAAGAATCATATATGGTTTCATATAATATAGGGATGCGTAGATTGAACGAAGTTTTAAGAGGTCATTAGAAATGATATGTTAACATGTTTAGAATGGATACAATCACTTTGTTGAGTTTGTGTAACGATTTAAAAACATATTATGGTTTTACTTAGGTTGACTTGATAGTTTACCCGAGTTTTAGATGAAATATAAATATGGTTTTTATCTATATAAAACTCGATCAAAATCCATTATCCTAGTATTAGATAGTATCAGTATTTTAGCTCTAATACCCGTGCTATATGTGAATTTATAGATACATCTCGACCATCTTTTATTGGAAAGAAAAACATTTCCTCATGTAATATGCAACTCACTAGCACCTTTAAAAATAAATTTTTTTATATATATATAAATTTATCTGGTAAATATTGTTTCAATAAGAGGAAGATCCTTAGTGTTTCATTTTTTTATTTACTGTCTCCTACTCATTACTTTGTCTGTGCATTTCTTCTTCCTTTTTATTTTATCTATCCAAATTCTTATATGGTGGTTTAAGTTTTATATATTTTTAGATTTAGATAGCTCCATTAATTAAATTTATTTTTATTTAAGGTGGGCAAAAAATAATAATATTTTGGGTAAAAATAAACATTTTTAGAAATTACATTAAGAAATAAGCATTAACTTTAGCTTTTAAAAAAATATGTAAAAATAACAGATAAAATGATTGTAATAATGAAACTAGAGTTAATCAAATATAAAAATTAAAAAATCAGATAAACAAACTAATTAAAAAAAATATCAGGCAGACTTGCGTATCCCAAATTGAACGGATAAAACAGACGCAACCAGTTACACTGTACTGGATTCGAAAAACTTTTCTCAGTAGTTATTAATAACATATATATATATATATATATATATATAT
>NW_011499949.1:283937-300998 GCF_000495115.2 Populus euphratica
TATATATAAGCAGCTGTCCAGCTTCTTCCCTTACTAGAAAGTAGAGACAACAATCATGACTATTCAACAACAATGCAATTTAATTTTAACTTAAATATTCTTAGATCTTGTTTTTCATTTTAACCTCTTTTTTTTCACTAAAAAATGTTTGTGTTCTGCTGAGCTCTGGTCTTTTCTTTCAGCTATTGGCAATTTAGTTAAAATCATGTTTTTTAAGATTATAATTTTTTTTATGTTTTAGAATTATTTTAATATTTTATGCAAAAATACTTTTAAAAAATAAAAAAATATTTTATAAAATAACCAAATTATTTAGTGGAGTGAGATTATTTTCTATGAATTGGTGTACCTTTTCCCTTTCATCTACATAAAGGTTGACGCATAGCATAGGTGATAGATTGCTTCTGTTGACATGTCCTATCACCTGTTCATGATCGATTGACTCGTCATTTACTAAGCTCCATGAATTCACCAAGAAACTTCCTTAACATCAAACTCAAATAATTAATTATCTTTTGTTCGATGCCTGAAATTTGCACCAACAGAAGCTTTTTTTCATTGTCCACTGAAAGCTAGCAAGTCACCTGCCCACAAAAACGATGTTACCTAAAATTTTCTTACCATCAGTTAGAAGCTATTCCCCCTTTGCTTCTATTCTACCAAAAAAAAAAAATGTGAGAAATATCATCAAGCTTCCATGTTTAAATAATCGGTAATTATTGTTTTAATAGGTTATTTGGAATTGCTTTCGAATTAACCAAATAAACTAAATCATATCATAATAATTTTTATATTACTTAATCTTAAACTTAAACTAAGCAAGATGTAAGATTATAAGTCTTTTTTTATCATTTTTTAATTTACTCTCAAATTATTTTTTATTAATCATCCCAGTTATTTAATTATATTCAGAACAATTCTCATATGATATAATTTTAAACTTGAATTATATTAAAAATTGAACATCTGTCTTTTTAAAATCGAGTCAAAGTATAATAAATATATTAAATATTAAAAAGTTTTACCCGGCAGTGCATTGCGGGACTATAGATTATAGAAGAGTCTATATCTATAAAGAGTAATTAGCATAACGAAAGAATTGTAGTAGTTTGGTGCCATTTCATGTCTTCTGATCAAAATTTAAGAGAGAACAAAAATTCTAGGAGGAAGGTTGCTCATAATTCAGTTGCGAGAGATGGACAAGTACCAATCCAAAAACAGACGTTTCACCTCTTTGATTGTTTACAAAGTAAACCTCTGTGTCAGACTTAAATCCTCCTACTTTCTTTCTCTTTTATCTTGATTTTCGTTTCTTGCCACATGCATCAAGCACTCAAAACTCTTCCCTTCTGCAAGTATTGGTCACAGATTAAGAACAATGGGAAGTGATATTCCTAGCAAACCCCGCTATGATATTACCATGTCCAGGAGAACAAGAAAGCCGTTGATGAATCCCAAAGAAACCAATCAAAATCCCACAACAGGCGCGCCACGAGAAGGAAATGCTGCTGAAGATGTTGGTCATGATCGAGGAGCAGATAGCGTTCTCACAAAAGTATGCGATCAGGAAGAAGGGGAGAGTCGTAAGAGCAGCTTGAAGCAACTTATCATGAAGAACGCAGGCAACGAAGAAAGTGAAGCAAGCAGGCTGCTGGTGGGGGAAACAAGGGTCGGAGATAATGAAAATATAGGGAGCACATTATTGCTAGGAGGCAAGAATTCCCTTGGCCAGCATTTCAAGGGAGAAGAAAAGCAGCAGCTTCAATTAGTCGTAACAAGGAAACAAGCAAAAGAAGGAATGGAAGGAGTGAAGCTGAAAGGAATTGTGGGTCGTTATGTCAAGGTGGTGAGCCATTTGATAAGGGTCAAGCGTAACACACGCATTAATAATGGATCCCGGAAAAAGCCACTTCTCCGGGTGCCCATGTAGGCCGGCCATATATTTCAAGAGCGGGACAGCATATATGTTTGATTCTACTCATGCATCTGGGTGATTTCTTATTGTTATGCTGTAATTTTTCATCAAGATATTAATATAAATTACTAGTCCTTTGTGCTGCTTAATTTGCAATTTAATTCATCATTTGTTTTGATTTTCTTCAAGAACAGCGTACATGCATAAAACCTGGTATTAAAACTTTATATGGGGTTAATTTGGGGCTAAGCTTAAATTATGGGTAACAAGAATTAGAAAAAATTAAAAATCAAATAACATTAGTTTAACAAAAAAAGTCAATAAGTTAAACAAAAAAAGTCAATAAGTTAATGATTAGATTTTGACCAAATCAACTAAATTCCGAGGTCTTTCTATTTTTTTTTTTATTGTTTTAGTTAGATAATTTTCTTTTTGTATTTTTTTTTTAACCTAGACTAATCCAAACTCTAAATCATGTAAATCCAGGTTTTAAAACAATGCATCCATGTTCATGAAGTATGTTTTTCTTTAATTATATTTTTGAATTTTTAGTATGCATTTAACTTTTTTTAAATAATCTTTACTACAAAATCATTAGTGTGATATAATAAACATAAACTAGATAGATAATTCAAGCTACACCACTAACCAAGTTAATTTTTTTTCCAACATGAAAAAATAATGCTCAGGAGATGCTAGTGCTTTTAAAGAAATAAAAAAAGGCCCAAGACCCAACAACAATAAAAAATTTTAAAAAATTAAAAATAAATAAAAATAATAATAAAAAAGCAATAATTAACAGTAAAAAAAAAAGATATCAACACCTTACTAAAGAGAAAATAAAAAATAAACTCGTTAAAGATTTATCGTTGCTTGGATGTGAATACTAATTCTTAATCAAAAACAGCCTATCAGGATAATTTCAATATCATTGCAAGAGGTTCTATGATGACACTCAAAAAGATGCAAACTTCGCCAAAGCAACGACCTATAAAGTAAATTAAACTATTGTGAAATTTGTATTTGATTAATTAATTAAATTTAATTAAAAAAACTAAATTTAACAAATAAAATAATAAATAAAAAGACTTAAAATAATTTGGGTTATTTTTAAAATTGATGAAAAATCATATAAAAAGCAAGAAAAATAATAATAAAAAAAAAGATAAAAAAAAAAAAAACAAGCTCAAACAAACCTCCTAAGCTGATTAACATTCCAATCTCATATCCCGTGAAATCATTCTAACTATCCCTGTCGATTGCTTGCTTAACCAAGTCAGCTACAGCATGCAACGACTAAGAATGGAACAGAAATTTCAGATGGAACAGACCCATCAAAATAAATTTCACAATGACTATCATAACTATATTTCCTGAGATTTCATACAAACATTTCTAAACAACGTGCGAAACAAGGTTAGGATTAAACTATGAAGATCCTATTTAATAAAACACCTTGTGAGCATAAATTAAATATCAATGATCACATCCCTAAAGGGAGTTCAAAAACTAAAAAAATCCCCCGACTTGGTCCCAAGTATATCTGCATTCAACACTTCTAGCTGCATGGGATTGCCTTGGGTCATATTCACATTGGTATTCAAATTGCATCGATGGACTGAGCAAGTTAGGGTTTGTCTATACAGAATTGGATGCTTTTGTAAATCATTCCAACAACGGTTCCATCAAGGGTTTTGAATGAGGTGTCTGGAGTTTCATAGTGTATGTAATAGCCATCCCAGTAAGTGAACAAACAGCTGGAAGCAGACCCAAGCCATATCTGGTGACTGAAATATATTCTGTAGAAAGGTTTTCTTGTGATCTTCGTGAGGAGCCTGCATTGAAGTATGTGGATGGTGTTAAGTGGGTAAGCCATGAACAAACCATAGGGCTCTGTAAGAAAAATTTGACTGCCGAATGCTTATGAAATGGGACTATATCATGCTCAATTTAAATTTGTGGTCTCATATGGTCTAAATTCATGGTATAGTAAGAATCATGTAATTGTGATGGTTATTCTAGAGCGGTAGACCACAGCCAACCCTAAACCACTGAGGTTTCATATTCTGCTGCAGCATCTAGAAACAAATTGTTGAAAAGGTATATCTACCAGCCCCCAACATTGAGGTAATACTACTCGTACATAGAAATACGGAGTCTCCCAACTACAGTTGCCATGCAAACACCACAACCAGCCTTGTTTTTTCTCTACCTTTTGTGTGAATAAAAGATTAGAACAGGCCTTGCAGTTGGTGAAGACTTACTTTGAAAAGACTGAAGCACAAAGACAGCAAGTCCACACGAAACCTTGTCTAGGAAACTCAAAGATCCATAAACAAATGCACAGCCATTTAGATCTGAACCAACTAGAACACTTTGCATGCTTACTCCTGTTACCTGTGATTCATATTTGGATAGAGGAAAATGATAGAAACAATAACAACAACAACAAATTTAATTAATTCACAAAATTGAAAGGTGTGAACAACCTTGAATCAATAATTAACAGAAACTAAAATACAAGATTTTAAAAATACGATAGTGCCATAGCAAGACAAACTAGCCTTCGAATTCCCATATGAAAATCTCAAGGACCATATATTTCTTTCCCTTTGTGCTGATGTTCCATATAACAGTACTCCTTTTCTTTTCTACCACCAATCTATAATTTCATTTTTATTACAGTGCCTACAAAGGTAAGGCCATGTACAATAAACTAAGATCAAGACTAAAAACCATCAATGACACTTAAATATAGAAAACTCTCGTGTGTGAATTTGGTCAATCTGTCACAGGACTAGGAGAGTTCATCATGCCAACAAAGTTCATATACAAATTTTCTTTTGTATTATTTCCTTAAGAATTCAAGAAACCATTTACACTCATGGGGAATCAGGAGAAAGACTAATAGGACTGTGAAACCAAAGAATAAGTAAGAGTGGAGATTTAACCACACAAACCACCACATAAAGTAAAGCCTAAAGTGCAGAATACTATGCCATACCGTCATTAGAGTATTCGCTACGCCAATAAATACTGATATGACATACATGAAAGCACTCAAGCTTCGAGGCAAAAAGAGGATGCTTGTGCCACAGAATACCCAGAGCACTCCACCAGCACAATAGTAGGCTTTCAGGCGTTGTCCAGTCCAATACATTTCCTAGAATATGGATATATGAAGCCTAATTGTCAATGAAAGGGAAGAACATGCAGAGATCATGTAATGATTTCATATAAGGTATACGAGGACCACCTGCATAATGATAGATACAATGAAGCTGCTGATATAGATGATTGCAGGAACCTAATTCCAACAATCAGACATGTTATCAGTTTATTCATTTTCCAAAGACAATACACATAAAACTGATAAAATTGATGCTGATAATGTCTGGGGACCTACCAAAGCTTTAGCTGATTTTGCCATCCGCATATCCTCAATAACATAGAATGCAAGATATGCCTGGAGAAAACAAAGCCATCTGGGTGTAAAAATTACTTACAATGAATGATATTTTCTTTCAAAATGACAGATAGCTTGCATACACATAGTAATGCAGTGGAGTGCTTGTAAAATATTAAAAAGAAAAAAAAAGGAAAGCCAAATTCTAGCAAAATTTTTCTCATGCTCTTTAGGGACTTAAAAGGACAATTCTTCCAGGAAAATGATTGACACATAGAAATTTGTCCTTTAAAACAGAATAAGTCCATGGGGAACTTTGGCTCCTCGCATATATCTAGTGTATCATATATTCAACAAAATAAGTAACTTGAGATTAAATGAAATAAGTGCCAAGCAAGACAATGGAAATGTGTTCTGACCTGTGAAACATTTTGTACAAGTCTGGTAAGCATATAGACAAGACCAACTTGATAGTATAAAACTTTCTTGAACCAGTAAGCCCATGATATCCTTGCATAACTAGTTCCATGTACACGTATCTTTAATCTGCATTAAAAGGCTAATTATATTACTATAACCAACTAGGATTAAAAGCAATCACTTTGTGTACAAATTCAAATAGCAAAGTGGCATATGTTTTATGAGATAAATGGAAAGGGCTGGACATAATTATTCAGACTGCAACTTGACAAGTAGAAGAATATATTCATCTAAAAGTAATCAGTACTCGTCATCACAGTTATTCATCACAATTCTGGTACTCTAGGCAACATAACCAATTACCAAAACACCATCCAAGTAATGCAAAAAAGGTTAGGACATAAAGCAGTACCTTGGCTCTTTAGTCCCAAGATGAAATATTCCCACAAAACAGCATCCTATAAAAATTGAAGTGTATGCAATCCAACGGTACTGCTCATTCAAGGCAGATGTAAAGACATGACATAAAGTAAGTTCTTCAAAGAAAATCAACACAGAGCAAGCTCATACCTGATTTTCAATATCAGAATGTGTTGTTGCTTTAGTGGTACTGAATACTACTAATGCAACAGCATAAAGACTGAGGTTCGCAACCTATACAACATTTGGAGATTAAAACAAAACAAGAAAATATGCATTGATAAGTACTGAAAGAAATATAGCACTAAGTCAAAAGTCAGAGAAGTTAACCATGGTAAAAGCATTCCGACAGCTTGTCATCACCACCCTGCTTGTTGAATTCAGTGAGATGCAATTCACCATGGACCTTAACAAAAAGAAAAATTGAAGTTGAAAGTGCAAATGCTGCAGCTTTCTAAAAGATGCAATTACAACATACTGTAATTCTTCCAGGGAGTTTAAGAGATATATGACCAAAGTAAAATGGAGTTTTGGTGATAATTTTTCTTCTTTGTTTATGTCTAAACAAAAAAATTGGATACTGCTCCGGCTTTTCTGTCAAGCAGTGGAAAGATTAAGGAAATTTAAAAATTATTGATGTATGTAGGAAACCAAATTGTCCTTCATGTTTGAAGAATTAAGAATAGTGAATGCAAGCATAACTAAACTATGGAGATCGTTACATGTGTGACACTTGGGTGGCAGCCCATCCCACATTGAAGATTGCAGCAAACGTGCTGTATGAAATAGTTTCTATTATTGGTGAACAGGAAGCCAAGATTTTGCATGGCAAGCAACCACCAAAAACTGAAGAAAATGAAATGGCAGCCAAGATAGATCCTGCACCATGCCATATTTTGAAATGTCCAAACCTGTCTATCTATCACACAAACAGTTAAAAAAACAAAAAATTACTCCTAGAAAGAAAGACCACGAATTACCAAAAAAATAAAATCACATAAAATCATTCAACAATTTAGCATCTCAAATATGTCAATGACGAGGAAACAAAAATTTCAGATAGATTGCATTCATCTGTCAAATTCTGATATCATCTTTCAATTCCAAATACAAAGCATAGGCATCCATGTTTTAGGCAATGCTCCATGATATTATTACAACTTATTAAAAATGAATAAGCAGAAGAATTAAAGGTGAAATTTGAAATAAAGTAAAAATTGTAAATTTCCCTGTTTTTGTCACCATATGGTCAGTTTTAATGCTTGACACCAATTTAATAACAGCCATAGACGATTGGCTAATTTCTGCTGAACTAACCCATATCAAATAAAGAGTTCTATCAATGCAGAAGTGTTAAAATAATCATAGATACAAACAACAGTTCAAGAAGCTCCTTTTCTTTCCTGTTTTATTCTCCACCTGTATTTGGAAGCCAAAACACAGTCGTGAATGTAGACCAAACCAAATTACAACTGGTAATTGCATAAGAGAATCAATAAAACAACAAGCAAAGCATAAAGTTCATTGAATATGTATATTAGGGCAAACTAAAAAGCAAAGTCAATGAAGCCTGTTCTGAATCCTTAATCATTTATATTTGCCTTTCCAAACCAAGGTACTTATCAGGTAAACAGTTAAATATTAAATACAAACCCCTCAAGATCTGCAGAAAGACTGAACCTTTTAGTCCCCAAAAGCCTCATCACATATATTTTTCTATTACGAGTTTCACCATATCCTTTCAAAAGTCGTGTTGCATAATTTAAAAAATCTGATGTACAACATCTCACTGTTATAAATCATTAGTGAAGTTAAGTATTATCTATCCAGCTGGCTGTGTTTTTTGGTTTCTTCAGGCACAAATCATTGGACATACAAAAACTAAGGTGGATCTATATTTTTCTGAGACATTTTTTCAAAAACAATCATAGACCACATATAAAATATCAGTTCCTTGAGACAAGCAAATCGAGAAATTACAATTAAAAAAATGAAGTGCTGCAACATAATTAGTTTAAAGGTACCAGTTCTCCAGCAAATACAGTAGCAAATCCATCAGCTATCTGACCTGCTAGCATAACTATAGCAGCATCCCTGCAAAATAAGCAGTTTAAATCACGAACTACAACAAGAATGAATTTACAGCAACAGAAACATGTCTGTCATTAATAGCTTCTTTACTGCTTGGTTTTCAGTAATTATACCAATAAGAAACAGTTTTGATAACATGATTATCTCACCTGGGTCTTTTGCCTCTTTATTTTCGGGAAATGTATCATGCAGATTAGGTAATTTCTGATTTCTCATCTCAAGAGAGTCATTTTCCACTTTTTCATGAAATATGTAAAACTTAAACACTCAAATTCATCAAACATTTTGATTTTGTTATGATAGAGAGGGGGAGAAATTGTTAATTCATCATTACATCCTTTTTAATAACTGCTAAATCCAATGATGCGGGGGATAAACCATAAGTGCTTCTCATGTATGTTTCTTATCAGGAAAATAAAAAAAGAAGGGTGAAAAGCCGCAGGCATACACAGATATGCACAAAATCGCAGCCAGATATCAAATATAAAATATAGCACCAAGGTAGTGTTACTACAAAAACTTGGGACCAGTTACCTAGGGGACAGTCCAATTTCTGTCAAGAACAATAGAAGATAAGTAAACCAACAGGCGGCCGTGATGTCGTTTAGCATATGACCGACACCATAATAGAAAACAGAGCTTCTTCCAACAGGCTTTGGGCATGAATCATCATCTTCAACATCATTAACCATTATACTTTACAGGGTTGGATTCTGTACCTCTTTGAAACTCTCCAAGTAGTCCAGTTCCTGGACTGTGGGAACGTGCAAAGAAGAGAAAGATATCAAGTCCACTAATTTAACAATTTCCAAAGGCAAAATCTTTCTAACATAAGGAATATCAAGCATCCTTCATAGCAAGTACAGAGAATTCAACTCAAGCATCTGTCACAGAGTAACGGCTTTCGTTTCTGTTAAAATAATCACCTTCTTCAATTTTAAAATAGATGAGAGTAACCCAATCAATATGGACAAAGAAAGATTGAATCATTGTGAAAATGGAGAGATTAAATCTATCAAATTAGAAAGAATATATCAAGTTGGTAAGTGGTTGATATTCAGTTGTCCATCGTCAATCATGTGGGTAATGGAATTTAGCCATAAAATTTGTATGCATGTCAAGAAAAACAATTGTATGCACTGTACACATATCACCACACTACACTACACTCATGAAACATGATAAATAAAAATAAATAGAGAAAGTCAACAAGAAAGAAAGAAAGGGAGAGTGAAGAACCCGAGGGAGAAGACGAAGGGTAGCAACGAAATCCTCCAAATTCACCCTCTGTATTTCCTTCTTCGGTCAATTTCTATAGGATTGGATTGGATTTGGATGATGACTATCATGACTTCATGTAATTCATTAATTATTAAATAATTAATACATACAATAGGGGGATTGCATTTGAATCAGTTGAGGAGGGGAGAGCGAGAAGGGAAAGGCCGTTTATTTTTGCCGAAAAAATATTATAATAATGCAAGGAAATCCCCTCTGCAACCGACCTCTGTCAAGGCTTGCTGGTCCAGAAGACCATATTACCCCTGTTCCATTGGAGATGCTTTGAGAAGGAATCAAGGAATGATAAAACCAAGGGAGAGATGGGGGAGGTTGCCCTGCTTGAATGAATGAATTAATTGAATCCCCTCATGAAGCAGCCACGTCATCCATCTCATCAGTCTACTATCGGATTTTTTTATTTGAAGATAAGATAGCCCGCTAAAATATTTTAAAACATGTTGATTTTATAAATTAATTAATCTAAATAAAAGTTAACTCGAATTTCAATAGTTAAGAAATAAAATTTAAATAGTTAAGAAAAAGAAGATAATGTGATTAAAAAAATAAAAAATAAAAAAATAAAAGAAAAACTAAGCCATCAAAAATATATAAATATTTTATTTTGTATACATATCAGTGCTGTTATAAATATTTTAATAAGATAATTCTAACTAGGTCTTGAAAAAATATTAAATATAATTGTAATTAACTCCAAACAAAATTTTTAACAAATTATAACCATGTTTAATAGTATTTTAATATGTGGTGAGAATGAAAAAAAATTTCTAACAAATTATAACCATGTTTAATAATATTTTTAATAGTATTTTAATATGTGGTGAGAATTATTTTATTAAAAATTTTCTAATGATATTAAAAGTATATAAAACAAATATCTAATGTGTTTTTAGTGACTTGTTTTTTTTTTATTGGATCTTTAAACTTATTTATGAGACATTGAATTTTTATAAAATTATAAATTAATTTTTTATATATATAAATTAAATTGAAAGGGAGATATATAATTTTTAAAATAACCATTATTTTCAACAATGATTTTGTTCAATCATTATTCTTATGTTTAAACTGTATTATTTTTTAAATAATTTTTAATATGTGTTATTTTCTCCAAACTTTTATTAAAATGGGTCAGAATTTTAAAATACCATCTACTATCTACTGCTTTGCCATTCCCAACCATCACTTTATATTAAATTAATGTTATATATATATATATATATAAAAAAAAAAAAAAAAAAAACTTTTTGCAATGCGTCCAAGGGGCAATCAATGTAAAGGAGGAGTTTCGTGGAGAAGAGCATGATGTGGTGGGGCCTGCAACGGTCCAAGATTAATTGAGAATTGAAACAGAAAGTGGACTGCAAAGTTGTTCAGCTCACCACACAGCCATCGACAAAAGAACAATAATGCCATGAGCCCTCTAAATTAACTGAATTATTCAAGATATTAGTGAAAATTTAATTAAAAATAATATAATATTAATCTTTGTTAGAAAATAAAAATTAATATAGTTACAATAAAAAAATTAATTAAATTTTTTATTCAAATGATTTGAACTTATTTTAACATGCTGTTATCTTTCATTCTTAATATTTTGTTTGTTTTTAAGGATAAAAAGTATTTTTACAAAAAAATAATTTATTTTAATTTAATTTTTTAATATATTAATATTAAAAATAAATTTAAAAAATAAACAAATATTATATTAATATATTTTTAAATAAAAAGTATTTTACAGTGAAAATGTAAATACAAATATACCCTTTGTTTATGCATGATTGACCGAAACATCCAGGTGCCATTGGCTAAAGGTTGTGGCTAGTGCTGCATCATTCACCGTTTTGACGACACCATGCATACATACATGAACATGGACCTGGATAGGAAAATTAGGGTTTGGAATATTGATAGCACACGGTCAGCCTGTTGGATTTTTGAAAGGTCTCTGTACTTCGAGCCCATTGGATTAGCAACTCTAATCTTTTTAGCCCATAAGCAACATCTTCTATTTTGTTGGCCCACCAGTATAGCAACTAAGGAGTGAGCAGCACGTCCTGTAAAGTCACTCCTTAGTTGCTGACTAGACTAGTGGCACGTTATACGCCGCACGTAATACGTGGTCGCAGGTGAGATGAATGTTTTTCTAAGTTAAAAAGAAATTGAAAATCAGATGATTGACTTATTAATATTTTTACAGAAGTCTTTATGAATAGTTTGACTCAAATAAATTACAATTAAATTATATATATATATATATATATATATATATATTATTTGTGAATCGATCCTAAGTAATATATGAATAATTTATTTAATAAATATTATTTAAAATTTTAAGAGGTGTAGTTAGATAAGTCAAATTATAAATTTATTTTTTAAAAATTATTAATTCAAGTTTTATTTTAGGGTTGCTAAAATTTAGATGGTCATTAATTTTAAAATTTATAAAATTATTATCTATATATATATACATATATAATTAAAAAAAAAAACATCAAAGTCATCGGATACTTAACCCTTAAGGTCTAAGAAAACAAAAATATATCGAGTCTTTTTTACTTTAGGTGGATTGGATCTAGCTAAGCATGATTCCCTTTTATATTAATAAATCTGTGTTGCCAGAGGAGCAGGCAACGTTCACAATAGAAGGAAGCAGCAGCAGCATCCAAGGCAATCTACAGCCTCCTTTATTGGTGGGGCTCAGCCTCAAAAGATGACAGAAAACTCTCCATCCGAAGCTGATTGTGCTGTGGACCTTACAGAGATCGCACCGGTAACCCACTTTCTCTGGAGCAACCTTAATCTATTGCCCAAAAGAGCCTCCTTAATTATTCAGGATCCATAATAGAATTCTCAAAAAAAAAAAAAAAAACCCTGTCCCTCGAGCTAGCACTTTTAAAAAAGAAATGGTTGCTGTCAACTGGAGTCGGGCCAGCTGGCTCGGGTAATAGGTCAAGGTCTTGAGAGTTTTAATGCTCTTGGTTGCGCGAAAAACAATAATGGGTTAGCTTAATGTTAACAAATCCAAAATTATTAGTCCTAACCTTTCATAAAGATAAAGTAATTCCATTACATTTGCGTTTTAGTATTTCATAAAAGAAAGAGAAATTTGTTGAAAAACATAACAAAAGAGAAAGCTCTCTCTCGAATATATAAATTATAGAATATTTTATTGAATTATTTTTTAATTGAATCAAGTAATTTCTACTTTTAATGATATTTGATAAGATTAATCAGGCTTTATATTTTTATTTTTGAGTTGTTTTTTAATTAATATGTGTTTTTTGGTTTCAAAATTAGGTTTAGAGACCTATATGATAGTTTTTATGTTTTATGGTTTCAAAATTAGGTTTAGGTTTAGAGACCTATATGATAGTTTTTTTTTTCTTTTAGCAAACAAAGATTGGAATTTGGGTTTTCAAATAATATTATAGTTTTGTCACGATGATATTAACATATATATTTTTTAATCTCCTCATGAATATTTAATGCAAGCAAAATATCTATTTTATTGCAAATATTTTATATGATTTTTCTTGGATTTTTTATTTTTAATATTTCATGTAAAACTTATTGATTTATATTTTTTTTTTATTGAAACCTGCTTTTAAGATTAGATAAATTCTAATTTAAAAATGATACTCTTGATAAAAAGAGACATGTTTTTTTTCGTGAATAAAAAATTACAAGTTTTGATTAGAGAGATACATTTTTTTGCTTTTAAGATTATATAAATTTTAATGTAAAAACAATACTCTTGACATGTCTTTGTTTTTTTGTGAATAAGAAAATACAAGTTTTGATTAGAGAGATACATTTTTTACTTCTAATTTGTTTTGCTAATTTATAATTTAATTGCTTTCAAGTTCTTATCCAATAAACAATACTACCAATAAAAATAGATCGGGAATCCAAGGAGCTTGAAGAACTGATACATACAGGATCCTATCTATCCCGTGGTCGGTGATACGTGGCATTTCCTCATTAGCCACCTTTTAATAACATAAATCTCGGCCATGTAAAATTTCCACCGTCCGAGGGATTTAATAATTTATTTTTCAAGTGAAGTTCTCATTTTTCCTTCGTTATGCAACGAAAAAGCACATCCTCCACTCCTCTATATAAACCCTCTCTGCATCTTCCTCGCTTCACAACACACCAAGCTTAATTACTTTAATTGCTACTTTTTTGGGTAAAAATCAGAAATATTATTCAAGAAAAAAGAAATGGGCAATAGTTACTCATATTCATCATCATCATCATCTTACAGCTCTCAGCCTCCATTACCAGTACACCTCTGCTTCTTCCTGCTCATACTGCTGATGTTCATTGGTCTATCATGGTACATCAACTACGAGCCAGTGCTAGAGAGCATGTTCGATCAAGTGAAGCTGTTCCTCTCGGTGTCTCCCTTGCTGCTTTTGCTGCTTGTTCATTTGCTTTCCAATGATGATTATCGATATGGCAGGAGGCTTTCCCATTACATGCCTTTGCCGGAGAAGGACTCTCTTCATAGGGCTGGAGGAACTCCCTGGGGTGTTGGGTTTCTGCTTGTTTTTCTCTTTTTCTTGATCTCTTACCACTCCTATTTCCAAGAACGTTGGTTTCCTCTCTTGAGCAGGTAATAGATACTACAGAACGCATTCAGCCAGCAAGTATATATATCCTCGTGGAATATGAATATCTGTTAGCTATAGCAGTGCCTGAACCAAATGTACTCCTGTCTTTTCAATATATATATGTATTTTTTTTCTTTTTTTTTTAGTAGGACTGTGTTAATGGAAGTGTAATGATGGTGCGGCAACGGGTATCACTTTTCCCTTTTGTTTTTGCTACAAGGAAAGATACAAGGAAGAGTTCTGTAATCCAACAATAGGACTTTATGTATGCCTTTGCATAAAGCATTTTGCTTTGATTTGTTTTGGATGCTAGAATGTCCCGTGACTTGATATATATACCTTTGCATAAAGAATTTTTCTAGTTTGTGAGAGCCTTTCTCTCACATCGAGCAAACTAGGATTTAGTCCCTCAACTATATATGAACTGATTCTCAGTGAAATCCTTATAATATATATATATATATACCTCAACCAGGTCTTCTGTTTAAAATCTCCCCTTTTAGTAGAAACATAAAATTTCTTCAGAAAAAGTTCTTTCTGCGTAACACATTCTTTCAGTTTAGAAGGGGGACTAGATTGAGGAAGTTCTGCTACTTTTGGAGCCAAATTCAAAGAATTGATAGCTTGGGAATCCAGTTGAGAATTGATAAATACCCGGGGATTAATATGAGGTTCCCCCTTTTCCATTTCTAATCATTTTTCTTTTTAAATTTAACTGTATTGATAAGCATATTTTGAACCAGCTTAAAAAATTCTTATGAAGACCCTTCTCTCTTGGACATATTCAAAAAATTAAATATGTCCTGAGTGAGGGCTTGCAGTATACTATGTTTGATGTTAACTAGAATTAGACATGATTAGGTTTGGTGGTGTGCTAAAATCTCGGAACACTGGTTTTAGCGCTAGCCAACCTTGACCACTATTAGGCTTGGTGGTGTATTAAACCTTGGGATACTAGGTTTGACGCTGGCTAGACCAATATGCTATTGGGTCATGGGTTTGGCACCAACTAGACCTAGATGTAATTGGTAATCAACCAAGTTCAAGATAATATAAGTTTGACAAACATGTCAAACCAAAGTTATTTAGACTTGGTAATTAGCCAAGTCTTAGGTAATGGTCATCCTCTTTTGGGTACGCTCAAGGAAAGATTATTTTTTAGGCAAGCTCTAGGAAACGACCATCCTCCCTTTACATGCCTAAAGAAATGAGATAATACGAGTCTGACAAATATACTAGATTCAAGACATTTGGATTTGATAATCAACTAACGTTAAGGTAATGTATGTTAGACAAACATGTCAGATTCAAGATATGACAGTTAGCCAAATTCAAGATAACGACCATCATCCTTTAGACACGCCTAAGGGAATGACCATCCTCTATTGGGTCTAACTCTAAGGAAGAATTCAGCCTCCATGGGTTTAGCTACATTTAAAGTCTTGCACCTTAATTTTTTTACACCTTTTAGGTGCATAAAAGTCCTCTAATAACCCAACATATTTCTATCAAATATTAGTATAGATGTAAGGAATATTTATCCCTTATTAAATGGTATCAAAGTAAGATCAAACTTTAAACCCTTCTTTTTACAAATAGATAAGACTCATGAACTATAAATATATCATAAGACCTTCAAAATAATAATTTACAATCTTTATTATCTACTGTAAATATATTTTCAGGCCATTTCTCTTTAGGATGTATTTTTTCTCTTTAAAAAAATATTTATTTATACATCGAAGAGTCCTCATCTCAATTAAAAGAGATTTTTTTTAAGTATTAACCACAAATTACCTTAACTTACAAAACAATAAATATAAATTATCAACCAACTTGATTAAAAAAAATAAATAAAATTAGTAAAACTAATTAATTAACCCATTATCCAACCCGGAAACTATATTCTTAAAATACTTAGATTTTTAAAACTGCATCACTAATTAAAACTAGTTATGAGCTATGACTTAAGATGCAATGCATGGAATTGTGGAAACTATATTTTTAAAATACTTAGATTTTTAAAACTGCATCACTAATTAAAACTAGTTATGAGCTATGACTTAAGATGCAATGCATGGAATTGTGTCTTCGATATTTCAAATTTCAAATTGGTACACATCACTTTTCACAGTAACACATCAAGTAATAAAATTTCAAATATTAGGTTTTGAAAATCCAGAAGCATTTGGTAGGTACATGTCACAATTATTAGGTAAGTTCACGGAAAGATAAGAATTCAAGGTCCGTAAATGCGTTCAAAACTTTATTTATTGTGGCTTTGCCTAAGGCCTTGTTTGTTTCAAGGAAACCAGATTCCAGGAATTCATTTTCCTCATTTTCCAATGTTTGGTAACCATCCGAAAACTTGGTCAAAAGAAAATTAATTCCAGTCAACAAAAAAAACTTACTTTACCTGCAGGAAAGTGCTTTCCTTTCCTTGTCAAAAGGAAAACACTTTCCTATCTTTACACATCTGAATCTCCCTTTCTACGTCTCTGTTCAAAAACAATTGAAAAGCCAAGAAACACACTCTTCATTTCAGGTATTTTTTTCCTTTAATTTCTCTATTATTTTTCTTTATTATTTCCTTAATATTTTTATCTTCTACGTTTTATCTTCTAGTAGATCTGCAACTTCTTGATCTTGTTTATTTATTTTGAAATTTATCTGTTTAATTTATCTTTTGCCTGTCAATTTTTTCCCCATACTTTTCTTCTTCATCTCCCCGTCACAGTAAAAAAATGCACATATTAAATTTGTCTGCAACTTCAGTTTTCTTCTTCATCTCCCCATCATAGTAAAAATACTCACAGAAAACGCAACCAATTTCATCACAATCAAGCCATAATAAACACATTTTTTCTTACACATTCGGCAGCTTCCCT
>NW_011499949.1:304305-310305 GCF_000495115.2 Populus euphratica
AAAAAAAACTCAAATATATAACTCTTACCATAAACTAATTTGGCTTTCTTCATATGAAAAAAAAACTTATTTTAAGCTTTTAAAATTAAAAAATATATATATTAATAGGTTTAACTTAAAATATATTCATAAGCTTATTTCTCTATAATATGATATGACATATATAGTTATATTTTATAAAATAAGCTATGTATAAATATAAGATATAATAAAAAAAATTCATCATTATACTTTTTAGATTTTATTCTTTTATTGTAAGTGATTAAATATTTGTATTAAATATTTTATATATATTAGATAAACTTCAAAAAAAAAATTAATTCATTAATAAATTATTTTCCAGTTCATTTTCCATAACATTACCAAACACTGGAAAATACTTTTCTGGAATTCATTTTCCAGGAATTCACTTTCCCTGGAATTCACTTTCCAAAAGGAAACAACTTTCTTGCAAACAAACGGGGCCTAAAAACAAGTGTGATTTTCAATCATGGTCTCCTTTTCCTTAGAGAAGAAAGAATAAAACGTGTTTCTGGCTTATGGTGAAGTAGTCACTTGAGAAATTGTAATCAATTTCTCCACTTGCAATCACTTTTTGTTTGCTAGGATGGAAAGAGGATGGATGAATTAGCAGGAAAGGAAGATATGGAATGTCAAGGATGAACTAGTTGCATGCATGTCTTGTAAAACAAGCTTAATTGGTTGAATCTTGATCAATTGATATATTTTGCTTTGTTCACACAAAATCATAAAGCACTCACTCATGCCATAAGAACTCTTTAATAAATGGAATTTCATGTAGATAAGTATCCAACTACTACTTGGAAGAACCCATGATTACAAAGCTATTGTTTTATAATTGGAATCCATTTAAATTTTAAAAAGAAAAAAAATCTAAATGATTTAATAAAAAATTTTTAAAAAAAAATCTAAATGATTTAATAAAAAATTATATTAAATTGATAACCTGAATAAAGTATAATCCCATCAAAACTTGATCCTTAATTTATTTATTTTTTTAAATTTGCTTAAATTTTTTTTGATTTAATTGCTGAACAATCTTAACTTTAACCATCTTGATCATTTTTTTAAATTATATTTAATGCCACTAGGCATTCATAACCAATCATTGGGCTTTTACTTTTTATAGAAAAGCCCATTAAACCTTAGAGGGATACATGAGAAACAGATACAAGTGTGGCCCGGCTCTCCACTATTCCTTACCGCTACAAATGCATTATATTTGATGACATTTTAATTTAATTTAATGTAATAAATATAGACATACATACCATCAGGATATATGTTAAGAAGGCATTGGAATTTAAAAATTTCTTAGAAACACCAAATATTCATGAAAAAAACCATAATTTATTATCTCTTTTTTTTTTAATCGAGCAACATATCTTACGCTTGCTTCAATTTACAATTCTCATTACAATTCCTTAATATCCCCTTTTTCTCCCGAATACAATTGGTGATTAATTGTTTTTGAATTAATTATTGAAATAATTCTTGTAATTAAATCTAATAAAACGTGTCAGTGGAAAGAAAAGGAGGACAGTGCATGCAAATGCAAATATGACTTCCTTAAAAACAGACAAGTTTTTATATAGTGTTGGTGGAATATTTATCTTATCCTTTCTTCATATAAGCTGGAGTTTATTACTGTCCATATGTGAGATTGAAGTCTTGGATGGCTCCACGTGTACTATTTGTTTTTCCAAATATTTTATTTTAATTTTTTCAATCATCGGTACCTCTGTTTTATATAAATTACAACAAATTTTTTTGAATGAAATAACAAATTTATGATTGCTTCGTATCACTTATATTTTTTTGTTTTAGTTATTAAGCTTTACTCCAACAATTGCCATAATTAAAATTTTCTTCTCAAAAACTAATTCATATCATATACTTTAGCATAAGATGGGTTGTCATAAAAAATAGTATTAAATGAACCGAAGATATATAATCCGTGAAAACAAATACACATCACTGAAATAGAGTTGATATAATAAAAATATTTTAATGAAATTTATCATTTTTAATTGATAATTTAAAAAGAAGAAGATTTTGATATACCCATTTTTTGCATCATAAAAACAATCATGATTTAATTTTTCATGTGAAAACAAATATATTAATTACAGGAGCTTGTTACTTATTTCTTTAATAATAACAATCATGATAATTGTTGCGGGTCGCCAGCCAGTGTGATATCGTCTGGTGACAACGAATGCTCTTTGTCGTGCCTCTGGTAATAAGATGTTGTATTGGGAAGAGTTTTTGAATTTAATCATAAAATTATTATTAATGTTTAGGAGTTGCCATCTAATATTATAGTCACTAGAAATTTATGACCTGTGAGAGTTTGGGTAAGGGACTGGTTGTGTAAAGAGAAGGCGTATCACCCCCAGTGCACCCTATCTTAGGTAAATTGCATTTTTGTTTGATTGTTTTTCTAGGTCGAATTTCTATTCGCTGGTCTTTTCTAAGGTTCAAGGTAGTTCTCCCTTCATGAGAGAGTCTCTACCTTATCGAGTTAAATCCTAACCATTTTAAAGTCTGAATTTTAGCGGCACATTTATTTATCTTGTATCCTTAATACCTAAGGTTATACTTTACCATGTAATTTTACACCTCATAAATATTAAAATCTACACCTAGATCCTTTTTTTTAAAAAAAAAGATGCTTAGAAATTTTTATTCATTTATTTTTTATTTTAAAAAATTTCAGAGAAAAACTGATATTTTAATACCAGATTTGTATTTTACAGTATAAATATACAATCCGATATTATAAAAAAATAAAATTTTTTTGGAAATCACAATTTTTGAAAGGATTTTTTTAAATTTTTTTGTTTTTTAATATGTGTGTGTGTGTATATATATATATTAATTAATTATTATAATTATGTGGGCTAGGTCAAAGCATAGGCCCAGAAACAGGTGGGCCGGACTCGACCCAAAATGTTCCTTCAACTTGGGGATGGGCTAGACCCGACCCAGCCAACTGGATTGGGCTAGGATAGGTCTGGCCTGAAGCAACTTATTCACTGGCAACCCAATGACTAAGTTGCATGAGATAGTGCAACGTGAATTATAATTCAGGTTGCACTATTCTCATGTAATAGAGAAGAAGAAAAAGAAGAAGAGAGGAGGGAGGCTTACCTGGCGTAGGGGGAGTTGGCGGACGGACTAGCGGTAGAGAGAATGGTGGCTAGCTTCAATTGCCGCTAGAAGAAGAAAAGGAAACAGAGGCCTGCGAAGGAGAAGGGAAGCTCGCGGTTGGAGCTGTTGGAGTGGCGGAGAAGAGAGCTGCTACCCTGGTTGCTTTTGGAAAGGAAGGTAGCTTCACGACAAGGTGGTGACTGCTGCTTCGGCTGCTGCCACAGCAGCCGAGGGCACGGTGTGGAAGAGAAGAAGATTTTTACAAAGAAAAGAGAGAAATAGTGCAAACACTACGTGAGATGTTTTAGAGACCACTTGAGATGGAGGTGACGGGTAGAAGACAGGAAATGATGATGGTGGTGGCTGAAAGCCACGACGAAGAGAGAAAGAAGAAAAATGGTTGTTTGCATGAAAATTTGGTAGGGAAGGCTAGTTTTCGGCCAACTTCAGGTTCGATTTTGTCCTCCCTCCTGAACATGAAATCTACTCCAATTTATAGGGGTGGAAGAAGGTAATCTTGTCTTTACAGGGGAACAATTTTCAGCCCTTGATTCGGTTGGGTAGGATCCAAACCATTGGCTCAAAGTAGACATGATGTACTGTCAATTTGCGGCTGTAGGCTGTCTAAGGTGTCCTCTTTGGAGTGATGCCACGCCCATTTATTTGCTAGTGAGCTGGTGATGACCATACCCAGACGTGACTATACCCAGATGTAGAAGGATATCTGGTGATCAGTTTTGTGCAAGGTTTAGTATATTTAGTGGACGTTAGGTATATTAAATGCACTTGCAAAATAGATGACTAAACCAGTTTTCCAAAAAAAATGAAGAAGATAATGAATAATGACCAGACAACGCATCATATAGTATTTTTTCTTGGTGTAAAACGACGTCGTTTTAGGTTTAAATTAAGAATTTTATGAAATTCAAAGAAGTCCTCCATCTTTCAATTTTGTGCAATTGTACCCCTAATTGACTTAAACTTTTAATTTAATGCAATTACACTCTTGCCGAACTTCAATCAGAACCCTGGATTTACGTGCCTTTTTCACATTAGTCCTTGGTCTCAGATTTATGCAATTTAACCCTTAATTGACCATTAAACTTTTAATTTTTTCAATCTAACCCTCGACTTTTGTCAATTAGGCTCTATAGTCCAACGTCTTTTGTAAATTGGTCCTTGACTGTGAATTTCTTTAATTAACTTCTAATTTACCCTAAAACTTCAATTTGCTTGTAATTTAACCCTTTATTTCAATCAATTAACTTGGTAAAAATTAAATTTGATCTCTTAAAATTTCAATCTTCTCAATTAAGCCCAAATTAGGCTCCTAAACTTAATGTTTCACCAATTATGCCCCAAATAAAATTGATTTGACCCATTTAAAGTATAATTAAGTCCTTGCGCTTAATTAAATCATTCAATTGGACCCAAATTAATACTTAAATATAATTAAAATTCAATTTGGCCCATGATTAAATCAAACTGGCCTAATAAAAATTTAATTATGCCTTTAAACTTAATTTTTATGCAAATTCATCTAATAATAATTTAATTTAACCTTCAGTTTGTATTTTCTTCTCCATTCTTGGGCATAATGAGATACACTTAGATCTTGAATTTTCTTCAAAATTGCAGCTTGATTTTTTTTCTATTTTTGTAGTCCTTCTTGTTCTGCTTTCTCCATATTGCCAGTCTTTGTTTTATTTTTTTTATTTTTATTAAAAAATAGTGATTTTTAGGAAATAACCCAGAATTGGGTTATGACAATAATCATACTAGTAAAGGATTTTTCTTAAATTAAAAGCAATGATTTTAATTGATTATGAAAGATTAATTAATAAAACATAAAAAAATTAAATATGAAAACTTGTAAAGAAATAATTTTAGAGATTAAATTGAAAAGACATACTAAAATTGAGAAAAGTGAAGGGTAAATGTGAAAACTCAATAATGTATGGATGCTAATGTATCATTTCTTAAATGGGAATAAAAATACAAATAAGACAATTTATAAAGCTATGAGTAAAAAAAATTAGATATGATTTGTATCAATCAATATTTTTTTACATAAGCTCAAAGAAAAAATAAAAAAATAAAATGATAAAAAAATCAATTCTTTAGAGACCAAAATGAAATATTTTAATGTATAAACTTAAAATCAATATTGCTATTAGATTATTAATGTCAATCTCAATGCTACTCTTGTTATATGTTAAATTCTAAAACCCTCCCGCCCACTTTTAATGTTTATTATAGATAGAATTAGCTATTTAACATGCATTACGTTATAAGTAAAATATTTTTTTATAAAAAATTATGCATGTAGAATTTTCCAACATGTACTTTAATATAAAAATTATAAATGTAAATCAGAAAACTTATGCTTACATATAATTAAATAAATTAAAAACCATATGTATCAAAAATAATAATAATAAAATCATTAACAATAATTAAAGATAAAAACAAAAAACTGATAAATATATATAGAACAAAATATTTGACATTTTAATACGTGCCTTTCACTTATTTGTGTTGAAAGACTTTGTTTGTCAAAATCATATTCTTATTCAATCAAATGATAATATAAACAAATACACATGAAATTGGTTGAATAAAAAAAAATATTATGTAAGGTAATACATATTATAAATATTATCCAAAAAATATCTTTATTTATATAAAACATAAAAAAAATTATAGATGAATTTAAATAATCTCTTCAAAAACTAAATACATAAAAATTAACTACAAAAAGTTTTTCATTTGAAAGATAGTATATCAATGAAATAAAAGAGAGAATATGTATTATTTTAAATATAA
>NW_011499949.1:310943-342812 GCF_000495115.2 Populus euphratica
TAATTGACCATTAAACTTTTAATTTTTTCAATCTAACCCTCGACTTTTGTCAATTAGGCTCTATAGTCCAACGTCTTTTGTAAATTGGTCCTTGACTGTGAATTTCTTTAATTAACTTCTAATTTACCCTAAAACTTCAATTTGCTTGTAATTTAACCCTTTATTTCAATCAATTAACTTGGTAAAAATTAAATTTGATCTCTTAAAATTTCAATCTTCTCAATTAAGCCCAAATTAGGCTCCTAAACTTAATGTTTCACCAATTATGCCCCAAATAAAATTGATTTGACCCATTTAAAGTATAATTAAGTCCTTGCGCTTAATTAAATCATTCAATTGGACCCAAATTAATACTTAAATATAATTAAAATTCAATTTGGCCCATGATTAAATCAAACTGGCCTAATAAAAATTTAATTATGCCTTTAAACTTAATTTTTATGCAAATTCATCTAATAATAATTTAATTTAACCTTCAGTTTGTATTTTCTTCTCCATTCTTGGGCATAATGAGATACACTTAGATCTTGAATTTTCTTCAAAATTGCAGCTTGATTTTTTTTCTATTTTTGTAGTCCTTCTTGTTCTGCTTTCTCCATATTGCCAGTCTTTGTTTTATTTTTTTTATTTTTATTAAAAAATAGTGATTTTTAGGAAATAACCCAGAATTGGGTTATGACAATAATCATACTAGTAAAGGATTTTTCTTAAATTAAAAGCAATGATTTTAATTGATTATGAAAGATTAATTAATAAAACATAAAAAAATTAAATATGAAAACTTGTAAAGAAATAATTTTAGAGATTAAATTGAAAAGACATACTAAAATTGAGAAAAGTGAAGGGTAAATGTGAAAACTCAATAATGTATGGATGCTAATGTATCATTTCTTAAATGGGAATAAAAATACAAATAAGACAATTTATAAAGCTATGAGTAAAAAAAATTAGATATGATTTGTATCAATCAATATTTTTTTACATAAGCTCAAAGAAAAAATAAAAAAATAAAATGATAAAAAAATCAATTCTTTAGAGACCAAAATGAAATATTTTAATGTATAAACTTAAAATCAATATTGCTATTAGATTATTAATGTCAATCTCAATGCTACTCTTGTTATATGTTAAATTCTAAAACCCTCCCGCCCACTTTTAATGTTTATTATAGATAGAATTAGCTATTTAACATGCATTACGTTATAAGTAAAATATTTTTTTATAAAAAATTATGCATGTAGAATTTTCCAACATGTACTTTAATATAAAAATTATAAATGTAAATCAGAAAACTTATGCTTACATATAATTAAATAAATTAAAAACCATATGTATCAAAAATAATAATAATAAAATCATTAACAATAATTAAAGATAAAAACAAAAAACTGATAAATATATATAGAACAAAATATTTGACATTTTAATACGTGCCTTTCACTTATTTGTGTTGAAAGACTTTGTTTGTCAAAATCATATTCTTATTCAATCAAATGATAATATAAACAAATACACATGAAATTGGTTGAATAAAAAAAAATATTATGTAAGGTAATACATATTATAAATATTATCCAAAAAATATCTTTATTTATATAAAACATAAAAAAAATTATAGATGAATTTAAATAATCTCTTCAAAAACTAAATACATAAAAATTAACTACAAAAAGTTTTTCATTTGAAAGATAGTATATCAATGAAATAAAAGAGAGAATATGTATTATTTTAAATATAAATAATTTTTAAAAAAAATTATAAAAAAATTAATTGTTGTTAGGTAAGTCGGCTACCTAACCCATTTTGTTAGGACTACTTGCTTCAGCTTTTATTTTTTTAATTGTAGTTGGGGCGAATAACATATTATCTGTTTTAATTTTTTTGAACAACGTCTTATAAAAAAAAAGAGTAAATGATAATAAAGGTAAACTAATTTGTTCAACAATTCTTTTATTTTGGTATTAACTATGTACATTTCCAATATGAAAGTGATTATTTTTCCCATCTTGTAATTGGATCATACATTTATTTAAAAATTCATTGAATAATAAAACTAATATTGATAAATAGAGAAAATTTAAAATAAAATAAAAAAACTGAAAATTGACATAATGATTATGTAAGATTTAGTATACTCTTTTTTATGCAAGTGTACCATCCAAATTCATCTTTATAATTTTGACCATATTAACATAAAATTTCTACACCTTTCCAAGTTCCCTTCATGTGAATTTTATTTCTAGGATTTTTAAAGAATTTCTATTCATTATCTTTAAAGATAATTTTATGAATATAAAGGGTATATAAAGTGGTAACATCAATTTTTATAATATAATCCTAATTTCTTTTTATTGTTCAACCAGGTGTATCTTTTTTGCTAGCTGAATCACACAAAAACAATAATTAAAAGGAAAACAATGTGAGTCCATCCATATTAATTCATTAAGTTTATGAGTCAGATTATGAGATTGAAATAATTTTATAAAAAATAAAAAAAAAAACTATAAAGTCTATTTTTAAAAAATAATCAACAAAGAGTAATGAGATAAAAAAACAAAATAAGTAAAAAAACAGTGTGAACCCGTGACCAGGATTGTTTGAATAAAAACTTCAAATCTAAAAAAATCACAAAGCCTAAATTTTAATAAATTAAATGCCAAAGGTTGAGATTGAAAACATTCTATCACAAAAAAATATCTTTAAAAAATTAAAAAATTAGTTTTGGATGAAAAGACTAAATTAAAAAAAAATCAATTTTACAAAAAAAAAATAAAAAAAAACCATCAAGGGAATGAGGATCAAATATATGAAAAAATTTAAAAATTAAAATTTTGATTAAAAAATGAAATTAAAAAATTAAAAGTTTAAAAAAGAAGCAAGAAAAAAATAAATGAAAAACATCACAATGAAATTTGAAAAACCAAAACATGAAAAAATCAGATTGAATGATGCAATTAAAAAATAATAAAAAATTATAAAAAAGCTAAGGATACAAATTAAAATTAAAAAAAATGAGGAATATTACTCAAATATTCTCATCCAAGGAGATTTCCATGAATTTTTCAATGCTAGGCATGAATTTCAAGTGACAAGAAAGAAATGAGAAGAAAAAAAAAATAGCTTTGATAACAATTCGTCCATCATATTCTAATACGCACTGCATGTGAAGGAAGAAGACACTGTGAGCAATCAATTACATTATGGAAAAAAATATTTGACCATTAAATAACACTTCACACGTCTTTAAAACTCTATGGAATCTTCTAAGCGCCTCTGCGTGTGAGACATGCTCTTGGTGGATTTGATTTTTTAATAATTTTTGAATTACTAAAAAGACCAATTTAACCCCTTACCCATTCAATTATAGTGAAAAAAACCTAGACAAAAATATAAATAATAGCCCTAAAAAATACATTAATTTTGAAAGCGAGGGTAATTTAGTAACTTTAATGTGCATTAAAATGTGAAATTTAAAAAAAGCCCTTAGAAAACAACCGTAATTTTTTTTCTTTTTGAAGGTAGTGAAAGGATTTTACTATTTAGAAAACAAAAAGGACCATTTTACCCTTGAAGTTAGTTTTCTTGATTGATTTAATGAAAGATAAAATGCTGATTTGATGAAAGGCATAAACATTAATTCACTATTACAACCCGCAGTAGACTCTCATTAGTGCTACAATGAATATTCCACTTCCTATATATTTTTGATAAATTAAGGAAATTAAAATGGAATCTAAAATAAAAATAATAAATCTGAAAAATCCTAGGAAAATAACAAAATTAGCCTAAACAACAACGTTAGACCTAACTACAGGAGATCCAAGAATCAAATAAGCAATAAAATAGTTTCTCATAAAACAATTGCAGAATCACCAGAAAAATTTAAATCCAATTTAATAATTAAATCTTTTGTTATTTTAATTTTAAAGTGCCAGCCTAATTTGTTGTGATAAATCCTTTTATTAAATCTACATCTATCCGACTAGTATTTGAAAATATTTGTGAGGCTATCTAGATAATCAACTTGAATTAAATCCCCATTTAATAGCATCAAATCCTCATCCGAGCAATCACAACCTTTAATTTCTACAAGTCTATCTGCATCGTATCACTAACTGTGGTAAATCTTGGCTCTACTTTCTATATTATAGTGTCGTTTAGTTATTCAAAGCATGTAACATATTTCTCAATATTTCATTCATGCATGCATAGAGAAAATAAAGATTTAAATTAAGAAAAGAAGTATCAGATTGATCGATGGAATGCGAGAGCTATAATAGTGTAATTGATGTGAGAAATAGCGAATAGGATTATATACAGCACCACTTACATATGGATCATCATTATTGATGTGAAAAATAACGAATAGGATTATGTACAGCACCACTTACATATGGATCATCATTTGCAGACATTCTTTGAACTTGATGAGTATAATTGTTCCAACGAACACTCTCTGACCTATGCGAACCCCATATAGATTAAGAGAAGGAAAAAACAAAAGATGACAGGTAAAAAAGGAGACGAAAGCAAAAGCAGTCTATCTTCTCGTGTTCTTGGCATGCACGCCCTGTGGTTTATGTGCTTCTTCTGTTCTCTTCTTTGTTTCTTTCCACTCTAACTAGCGCTTCTATCAATGCTTTGACAGCTTACATGGCAAAAGAAAAGCAAGAGAATAGTGGGCTTCACCTTTAGCTTTATCTTTGCTGCTGCTTTTTCTAAACCTCAACACTTCTTTTTAGCGTTTGCCATAAGGTTGCATTTGCATATGTCTCACCTGTACTGTGCTAGTGTCCAAAGCCATAAACATACACAATCCAACATAATCTATCAACATTCTCCACCTTCTCTTCTCATTTGTCATCTTCTATACAAATAGCTAGGCAGAGACAAAATCACAATTCACCAGCCCAAGAACACACGACAGACTGATATGGATATATTGTCACAACTTTGGTCACTCTTAGGTCTTCTCACAGTCCTTCAAAACATCTTACCTGCACAAGTCCTCTCCCTTCTTCACTCCCTCATTGAGTCCCTCCAAGACCTCATTTCCCAATATTCATACTTTGACATCCCGGAATTTAATGGCTGCTGTGGTGTTGACATCAATGATCTCTATCGCCATGTCAACCTCTACCTCAACTCTGTCAACTCCTCTGCCACTGCCTCCACTTGCCGACGCTTCTCCCTCTCCCGGTCCAGGTCATCCAATTGCATTTCCTTCACTATAGCTCCCAATCACACCATCCACGACTCCTTCAATGGCCACTCACTTTGTTGGACACACCATGTTGACACTGTACAGGACTCATTAGAAGAGAAACGTAGCTTTACTCTCAGACTTCCAAAGAGACACCGGCATATGCTGCTGTCGCCTTATCTCCAGCATGTGACATCGCGTGCTGAAGAGTTCGAGCGAGTATCAAGAGAGAGGAGGCTGTTTACTAACAATGGCAATGCTTCATACGAGTCAGGTTGGGTCTCAGTTCCTTTCCGCCATCCATCCACCTTCGAAACGCTGGCTCTGGAGCCTCAATTGAAGAGGCAGATCATGGAGGACTTGAAGGCATTTGCTCGTGGCAGAGAGTATTATCATAGAGTTGGGAGGGCATGGAAGAGGGGTTACTTGCTCTATGGTCCTCCAGGATCAGGCAAATCAAGTCTAATAGCTGCAATGGCTAATTATTTGTGCTATGATGTGTATGATCTTGAACTCACCAAAGTCACAGACAACTCAGATCTCAGAGCTCTGCTAATCCAAACTAGCAATAGATCAATAATTGTGATTGAGGACATAGATTGTTCCCTTGATCTCACTGCTGATAGAATGCTAAAGGCCACTACTGCTACAGCTACAAGAAGGAAAAGATCATCATCATCATCAGGTTATAATAAGGACCCGGGTTCAGGCAATTATCAGTTGTTAGAGGAGAGTGGGCGTGTTACCTTATCAGGTCTCCTCAACTTCACAGATGGATTATGGTCATGTTGCGGGGAGGAGAGGATAATAGTGTTCACAACCAATCATAGAGACAGAGTAGATCCCGCATTGGTTAGATGCGGGCGGATGGATGTGCATGTAAGCTTAGGCCCTTGTGGTATGCACGCGTTCAAGGCATTGGCCATGAACTATCTTGGGATAGAGTGGCATTCTTTGTTTGATGTGGTAGAGAGCTGTATACGGTCAGGTGGCGCACTCACTCCTGCTCAGATAGGGGAGATATTGCTGCGGAATAGAGGGAGCAATGCTGATTTAGCAATGACAGAAGTGGTGTCTGCAATGCAAGCCAGAATTTTGAGTACTGGTGGCTCTGAACATCTAAATACTATTATAGAGTATGAAGATACGGTGACCTTGACAAGGTCACCACAGAGTGTGTTAACGGTAGGGTCGTCACCGGAGAATTGGGACTCATCTCCAGGCAAGATTAGCGGGAAGAAGAGGAAGGCAAAGTTTCTTGTTAGATTAAGATCTTTGACCAAGTCCGGCTCTGGTAGAAGGGGTGTGTGAGAGTTTCGATGTGCTCTTGTCTTGTGAAAGTTTTGAAAATTAATTGAAACACCAGCTTTCCTTAATCGATCCTACCAAGCTCCATAAAATGGAGAAATTTTCGGTTTATTATTTATATGAGCATATTCTCATCAACTTCAGTTAAAATGTAAATTTTCAGTGGTTTAATCTTCAGCACCCAACAATATATTTTGTTTTTGTGTTTGGATTGACAAGTTACTATATAATTTCAATTCACTCTCACTATATACTTCTATGCTAATAAGTAAATACCTTCAGAGAGTACTGCTATTCTGTGATCTGTTTATTTTTTAATGTCCTGCACAATCTATGTCAGGTAGATGTCTTGGTCAACTCGTATTACTCATTTAAGCTTACCGATGGATTGCACCGTATGAGTGAAAAAAGTGAAATATAAATGCAAGAAAAAGATGAAAGAAAATGAATGGCATTGAGGTATATTATTTTTAACCTATTGATTAGCCAACACTACTTACTTGTGTGAGGAGTTACACCTAATCAATAAAATATTGAAGGGTTAGTTGTGAAGGAGTCTCTGTCGTGGCATGGAGATTAATTTCACGTATCCTGGAAATGTCTTGATTTTTACTATTAATAATATATATAAATCTAAAAAAACAATAGGATTAATGGCTTTTTGAAAGTTTAATACAAACCACCTTAATTAATGATATTTTAAAATTTAATATGCTCAAAATAAAGTTATTTAATATTTAAATAGTGGTTAATCAAATATTCATGTCAATATTTCTTTCTTCTTAGCCCATGAAATATGAAATTAATGGTAGAAGTTTTGGTCCCTATAAAATAGTCTTTATTTATGAAACTTAAAGATCTTTTAATGATAAAATTAATATTTATAAATAGAAATGATAATAAATAAAAGAAAAAAACTTCAAATTTCAAGAATAAAAGTGCTTATTCTTGTTTTTGTGTGATTAATACTTTGAGAACTGAGATATCAACAAGTCTATGAATTGAGTTTGAACCCTTTTCCATGCAAGTAAATAAGTTTGGAGAGTACAATTTTTTTTTTTTATCTAGGTGGTTCAAGAAATATTTGTATTCTCTAAATCTTGTTATTTTAATGAAGTGAAATTGTTGAAAAGTCAATTTCTCTAAATAGCATTAACAAGGAATAAAATTCCTTTATATGTCATTAATAAGATGAAAGTATAGTAAGACATCATAAAACCTTTTATAAGAAGAGGATTATTTTTTATATTTTATATATCTAAAGATATAAGAAATGATTATTTTTAACATGAAAATATCATGTCAATAATCTTAAATTAGAATCTTATGATGCTAACATTGATTTTTAAAATTAACCAGGTTTAGGATGCAACTAAACCTAAAGAAAATTGTATTTTGCTATATCTTTATTAACTTAGACTAAGCTCATGACAAAATTTAATTATATTGAGTTTGATATTTTACAAGATTTATAGTAATTTGAGCTTATCTCATAACTAAATTTAAGCATATTAAGTTTGATATTTTCTTAGATCCACATTTAATTATATAACACTGGGTTTTTTCTTTTTTAAAACATAAAAATATTGAACCAACTCATCAAATTCCTATAGTTCCGATTAGAAACTGTTAACGAGCACTCCTTTAAACTATTCCACCTTGCAACCTCTTCGTTCCATACATTATCAAGTACGAGAACAAATGCTTTCTTTCCAATTCCTCTTCATCGCCCCACAAAGGATGATGAGTTGGTCGAAGGAGCTATATCGGGCTACCTCTTTCCCTAAGTTTTTCAAGAATTGCATTTAGATTCTTCATACCACCCGTTGGTTTATCTAGAATTTCTAACATATCTCCTTCAATCATATAATCATCAAAACCCTCAGAAACAACCCAAAGTTACATCATTAAGTTTTTCTCCTTCACTACTCAACCCACCACTCTCGCTAAAGTTGTCTTTCCCAGACCAGGCATACCAACTTGTTGATTACTCGACTATTCAGCAAGTTAATAAATTTGGAGAAATTGATAACCCTTCCTATAACAACTTCTGAGCTGTCAAGGAAGGAGACTGTCTTTTGATCGAGGCTAATTTGATGGGTTTTATCAATAGATGCAACTCTAAGTCCGAATCCAGCTGCCTCTTTCTGTTTTCTTTTATCTCGTTGAGAGAGATTCATTGATCTTCTTAACATTTAGAGCCATATTTAGATGGAATGCGCGCAACGGGGCTTGTAAGGGAAAAGAAATTGCAAACCTTTCTGCTCTGTTGGTTTCCAATCTCTACCTTCTGCTGAGGAAGGTGATAATCAAACTCCTGTACATATTCAGCATCATTGGTTCCTATCACTTGGAGTGAAATCCTACCTAACAATTGTTTTTTCCGTTAAAAGTCTAATAATCATTTGAACCTTTTCAGTAAAGGATCATGATCATCAAGATTCAGGAACACGGATTGATATACAATTACTATCAAGTTAATTTGTATTTGAGCAGCATTAAGATGGCGCTTGTGTGGGAATTCCATTAGTTTATGCTGCAGCTTATGGCTAAGTGTTGAAAATAATGAGTCACGTCCAGCAAATGGACAACAGAAAGTGATGTGGAGCCACATAATGCCCTGGAAAGCAAACACCTTCCCCTTTGGAACTCATCGTTTTTCTTTGTTGAGATTGAATAATAGCAGATCAAGCTCTCTCGTGCGGTATAAGTAATCTAATCGTCATTCTTCATGGCCCTAGTAATGGCCGGTTTGAACAGTTCTTTAAGAAATTTAATTAAGCATTCATTTTTTTAAGGTTGACTTTTCCATTAAACTTAATAATTATCCTTAATTAATAATCAAAGAATTAGAAATCGCTGATTTTCTCAGCTGATGATGGTGGTTGGTGAATGTTTAAGGGCCGTAATTGTAGACCATAAATATAGATCTAGAAATCAAGATTGACCAGTCAACTCTTTCCAGCAACTTCCATGTAATACCTGTCACTCTTTCCAGCAACTTCCATGTAATACCTTAAGAACAACAAGTTTTGGTATATTTTGGCCAATAAGTTGCTATCAAGACAAGGGATAAAGAGGGTCCTACTCTTAGGTGGCATGAATTTTCCTTCGTACAATTGTGCGAACATCAATTTGTTATCATCGTGCACGTATCTATGCGTGGCAAGGATTAAGGATAACGAAGAGCAGTATAAGCCCGCGTGCCAAATTATTGAATGCTTGAAAAGTAAGCCGCCCCGTCAAGGATGATGTTCTAACAGGGATGCCTCTCACTATAAATAGATGGTTTCATGAGCTCATTTGGAGTTAAGGATTCAACAGCTTATTTTTGTCAAGATAAACTATCGTATACTTAGAGCAAAAGACATATGATGGAAAGCAGCTTAGGGGACGTGTTATTGAAGGTGGCGATGTTTGTCATCGTCCAAGGATTGGTCTATCTCATCCTTTCAAAATCATCCAATATTTTCTCCAAGACACATGATAAGAGATCATCTAGCTTCAAGACAGCTCGCTCTGTTAGCATTCGACGGATTCTTGCTGCTCTACAAGACTTACCTGCCGGCGGTGAGTTGTCTCCAGCTTCTTCAAAGAGCATGCAAGTGCAATCCCCTACCGCTAAGAAGTCTGAAGATCGAAGGTGATCATGTATAGCTAACTGATTATGGCTAGCTAGCTCCACACACACACACACACAGATTGGGTTTTAATCAAAATATATATCTTGTGAACCACATATAGCCAGAAGTGATTTAATTAGTTGGACAAGATTGTGTTTAAGATATAGTATGTATGAGCGGATTTGAGTGATTCTTTAATTTTTTTGGTTCATTTTCCAGTATTGTATTGATGTTCATATTAAGAATATATAGTATCTGAAAGTTGAAATTAGTTAATTTGGTATAGAATAAATAGTTTAAGCTATGCTTTTGTTATCTAACTATTAATTTGATGATTGAGGAGCATGTTTAGTATTAAAGAGGAGTTGGTAGAGTAAAAAATGAATAAAAGTGTTCGTTTAATTGCGTTCCAACCGTGCGGTTGGCAACTCTAAATGAAAGCCTCAATTGAATATATTAAAAGCGAGAGATTAGGGAAAGTTGATTGAATTAACACCTTTTTTACCTAGCTAGATGGATATTTTTCATTAACGCTACTACATTTAATAATTCTATAGATGAAATATTCTATTGGTATCTACTCTATTATTTTATCGAGATGAATTTTACCAACTTATTCATGAATAAAAAAATTCATCAATTTCTTTTTTGTTGGCATTTCTATCAATAAAAAAAAACCTAATGATTTTACAAACTGAAAATATACTAAATTTTTTTTAGTAGCTAGAATATACTAATAGAATAAATTCGTCGGTGATTGATAGTAACATTTAGAGTAATTTTTTCCAATCCTCTGTAAAATACCAACAGAATAATTTCATAGGTAATGTAACAGTTGAAGTGATATATGCAATAATTTTTTTTCAACTCTTTAAAATATACCAACAGATTGTGTCTGTTGGTAACTTCGTTCGTAATAATTAAAAAATATATATTTTTTAAAAATCTATTGAAAAAATTGAAAAATTAAGTTGTATAAAATTCAAATATATAAAAATAAATTATCTTAATATAAAAGCCAAATATTCATTACAAATTTATATGTTCAAATAAAATTAAACTAGAATAAAGATGGTGCTAGAGGAGAAGATTGGTCGTTCTTGGGATTACAAGGCTAAAAAGAGGGCACACGTACCACTTATTTGTGATCTCAAATCCATGACCACTTGGCGGAGTTCTTCATAATCTACAAAGATTCTTTCATATTTTTCACTGAGATGGGCTATGTGTTCTTGCAATGCCTCAAACTTCTGAGATTGGGTGCTCAATATCGATTGTGAATTCCCAATGGTTAAGACACTACAGGCTATCTATAAGTTCTTGACCGTAGTGTTGGAGAGTCTGTACATCTGATTTTTATCGGATCCATCAGACAATACTGCTTCCATCTATAAATCTGTATCAAAATCTGGGTGGGTTAAAGAATTGTCCCCATATCTCTCCCTTAACTGGCTGTTATGTCCCTTGAAAATAAAAAATGAGATCATAAAATCCAATTTAAAAAAATAATAACTTATAAAAAAAAATAGTTGAACGAACATACCCCAAAGTGTTGAGCGCGGTTGTCGATGAACTATTACACCTCTTTTTAGCGATCTTCACTTTGCATGTGCGTGTCCATAAAAAGCTCTATTAGGCCTGGCTCACGTCTAAGATCCATAGCCAATAATAAAAAATATTGCAAGTTAAATATATTAAAATTAATCTTATCATCCGCTTCACATGTGAAACGAACACAATAAAGCCGTTGGTGTGCGTGGTAACTAAATCGTGAATTTGTCAACTCCAGTTTCGCGGACTGGACTATAAGTATCATGTGAAATGCTCAGACAACACATGCAGAATCTATTCTATTCATATACTCTTTGGGATGTATGGCGGCTTGAAATTCTTCAAACTACCACATCATTCTAGTTTGGTAGAGAGTTTTCTTTGGCATATTTCTTAGATTTTTTATGTATCTCATACAAAAAAATCACATAACCTGCATTATACAAACATATTCTGTATGAGTTTATGACAAATAAAATTTTAATATTTAAAATTTAAAAGAAAACATTATTGTATTGTTTTCGATGTTATCTAGTTGTAACGTGATTCTCCAAAACCCCCCTCACAACATTATCATTTGCTTTATCCCACTCAAATTTAGCCTTGCATTAAAGATTTATAAAAAAATAAATCAATAATTTCAATAAAGTAAAGGAATTAACATAAAAAATAGTTAAAACTTTAAGTTAACGCTAACCTTAAATCTTGTAAATCATGCATCGATATAAGGTTTTAAATCAGGATGCTTAGGAACCTGGCTCTATTGAAATAATAGAATTTGCATTGATGATTTAAACGCTGATGTTATTACTCGGCAACGTCAATGTATGTGAGTCTAAAAATATATAAATTTAATGAAATATTATTTGTTCATAAATTGTTAAGTACAAACCAATTCAAAGCAAAGCAAACTTACATTGAAAGGTTGTCCTTTCAATATGCCTCGTACTTACGGGTAAATGGATCCCAATGTGAAGAAAAACCGCTTCTACGTTGGGGAACTACACTCAAAGAAGCAACTTCTTAAGTCAGCACAGGTGCCTCTTCTTGGTCGGCACCTAATGACATATTGTTGTCATCTTCACTGCTAGAAGAACTAGCTGCAATCATATGCTCATGATATGGAATTGATTTTTTCTTATGCATCGATACAAATTTGATGAATATTTGCATAATCAATTTCGATTTAAAAAAATAATTCGGCAGCACTTCTTTTATACTAGAAACTGCAGAGAATATTCAATCTTGTAAATATACAACATATGATAAACCAGTTGATTTTATTTTATTTTTACCTATAATTTTTTATTATTATTTTCAACGTGATAATATTTTTAATCCTAAATTGACAAGAATTTTTTGTAATTAAATTTAATCCTATATATTCAAATGATATTTATACTATAAATTTAACAATAATAATTAAAATTCATCAAAATAATAAAATATTATTGCAATGTAGACAATAAAATAGATAAAAAAAAGGAAAGAAATATAGGCTTTAGCAATGAAAAATTCTTACCTTAATAAGTGTGTTTTTTTTTTTCAGAGTTTATCTACCAAAAAAATAAAAAATACATTGTTAATAAATTAAAGAAAAGAAAAAAAAAGAAAATATATCAAAAGATTCACCACATATACCTGTTAATATATATATCAAAAGATTCACCACATATACTTATTAATTGTGTTGAGAGAAAAAATACCTTAAATTCTACTATGTGGGACTATAATTGAGGACAAGAGTGGAGGATAAGAGGATTTGAGAGAGTGAGTAATTGTTATAATGAGAGAAAAACATGAAGTTCTTATGTCCTCATTGGTTTTATACTACATTTTATTGAGAAAATTATCGATTAAATATTAAATATTATTATTTTAAATTATTCTGTTAGTGATTCCCTCTGTAACTTCACCATGAATTTTTCATTTCGTACTAAAATTTTCAAAAAACCCTCTAGATTTTTTAAGGTTATTCGTGATTTCATTGGTAAAACTGTAAATAATATACAGTCAGAGATGCATTAATTGCAAGTGCTTTGGAATTCACAGTCCATCGATAATTTTCTTGGGAACTTGCCACCAAGGTTGTCAAAAATGCATTTTTGACACGAAATATAAAATATAAAATATAAAATAAACTCAGATCGTAAAATCGTAAAACCATAAAGAGTTTTTTTTTTCATACATAGTTTAAGCACCTTAAAATACATGCTTCAAATAAAAATTCATACATAGTTCAAACATCTTAAAATACATGGCTCAAATAAAAATTCATACATAATTTAAGTAACTTTTCATAAATAATAATTAACAAACTTAAAACAAACAATATGCTGATATGTCATGTAAACTAAATTCAATTTCATTGCCTTTATCTTCCTTATTATTCCTCAGACATTTCTTAATATTATTATCATTATCATTCATTTTCCTCATTATCCCACATCAAGTATATTACCAGAAGAATATTTTCTAGATGCTATAAGTTCAACAACTCAAGAATCAACTCAAATTAGCCATGTAATCAATCCAAACATAATGTGATTCTCGTTATTTTTTGTTAAAAAAGAAGTGCTTTAATACATGTGTTAAAATCTGCAATGATAAGAAAACTCACTATAATATTCTCATTCAGCAACTAATCTATTAAAATCCATACATGACAGTCCTTAAAATATACTAAATCTGTAATGGTAAAAATCAAAAGGGAAGACCAAAAACTTATTTCTCCGATTCAAATGAGAAAGAGCATAAATAGAGTAATTATTTCTCTGATTCAATAATAATTGACATCTTAATTATTATTATTATTTCTCTCTAGTCTCCACCATTAACAAAATATTATGAACAATTAAACATATTCCCTTTACTAAATTTGCCATTAATAAAACAAACGAGAAAGAGGTAGAGAGCATCAAATGAGAGCATGAATTTTTGAATAAAAATTCATTACCAAATCACTTTAAAATTTCTATTGCATATTCATTACCCAATCATTTCAAAATCGTCATACTAATCATTCCATCAAGCAAAACATTATAAAGGGAATAATTTTTATTCATAATCATTGGCAAGTGTTGTTGATAAAGATTGAAGAGGAAGTTGTTGATGAAGAGTGAAGACTGAAGAGGATGTTGTTGATGATGAAAAAAAAAAGAAGGTAAAAAGCTGTTAATAAAGAGTCGAAAATAAAACTCTAAAGTTTGAGGAGAAAACTGTTGATGCTGGGAAAAAAAAGGAGATCATTGCTGCTTGCCCTTGTTGATGAACAGTGAAGACTGAAGAATCATTGATGATGGAAAAAAAGAAGAAGAAAAGAGGCAGAAAGTTGTTGATGAAGAATCAAAGACTGAACTCTGAAGCTTTTCTCTATTGTTGTTGATGCAGAGGAATCCATGAGCCATCGATCTCAAAGCTTTTCTCTTAAAAAGATTAGGAATTGAGTGTAAAACATAAATGAGTGATGTGGAGTGTAGACAATTAGCATGTGGCTATTGGTCTGGAGGAAACATATATTGCACCATTATAATGCAGTATATGTTTTTTGTTGAAATCATAAAACCAGTACCAAAATCATTATTTTTTGTGATTTTACCAATTTCACTCGATTTTAACATGATTTTATCAATTTTTGAGTTTTTAAAGTGATTCAACACGTTAAGCATATATTAACTCGTAAAATCGTACAATTTGAACCTTGTTTGCCACTCACTTAGACTTTAATTGCCATCACTGACATGAAAAGAAGAACAATTCCCTTCACATCTTGAATACAATCTCAAGGGGTGGGGAACAATTACCTTTGCTTCTAAAATACACCGATGAAAACAAACCATTGGTGTTTTACACAGTGAACAATGCTAGGATGAGGGGAACAATTCTCTTTGCCTCATAAATACACTTACGAACACAAACCATCGGTATTTTCATTAGTGTTTTGTATAGTGAATGACTATCTGTATTCCTTATGTATCTATCATACAAATACTTATATTGAAAGTTGCATACATAATACAATAACACAAGTTCACATAGAAATTATAAAGTAAATAATAAATACTTTTTTGTTGAGAATGTTGTCAATAACTATTATATTATAGTTTATGACATTACATTTTCTTATTTTAATAGTTGGTCAGAATATTGTTCTTCTTCTTCTTCTTCAATTAACTCATTGTCATCTCCATTGCAATCTTCTATGTTGATAACATTGCTATCATCATCTTCATTAACTGGTACTTATTTGCTAGAGCTCATAACAACATTCAACTTTTTAGCTTTAATATCAATAAAAATATTATCAAAGACGTGAAAATTTAAATTTTCTGCTAAGTCAATTGATGGAGCAACTCGATATGGTTTAATTAACTCGCTAACTTGAAAGACATCATCTCCTATATTTAAGTCATTGTTCTTATCCTAAACAACCTCAACATGACTTTTAGCTTTGGTTTTCAATACCAAATAATCAATCAACTTCTAAAAGATCCTTTCTAAAAAAAAGGGGTGTATGTGTAATAAATTTGTTGACATTGCTTGAGGAAAACAAAAACATTGTTGATGTTGTGGAGTATAACTTTTGAGTTAATTTTGGCCAAACCATGATGGGATCTACTCTGACTTCTTTGTCAGTGGTGTCATACCAATAATATTAGAATAAAAAGACTATATTATGCTTGCTATGATAATGTAATTTAATTACCTCCTCTAATTTCTCATAATAGTTAACTTCAAAATCATTAGAAGTCGATTCTTTAACACAAACACCACTATTATATATCTTTGTACCCTATCTATTTTCTTGACTATAAAACACATATCCATTAACAAAATAATCGTTATAGCATTTCATCTTTCTTTCAGGATCCAAACTTAATAAAGATAATTAAGCACTAGCATTCATTTTTAATTTATAAATCTTGTACATCAAGTACAATAATGAATAATAAACAAGAATTATGTAATGAAGTTAAGTATCCCAATAGATAATGAATTTGTAATAATACTTACATATGTTCTGAATAACATAGAAAATTATTCATCTTGTAATCGAAAAACTTAGGATTCAGTCAACTATAAGTTATTAGACATTAAATATTAACAATGTTGCCTACGATCAAGGTATTCAACAATGAATGAGTTTGTGATATTACAAGAGGTAAACAATCCATTTATGACAAAGTTTAAGTAGTATATATATTTACTGAATAAAAGGTCTAGTTCATCACAGTTAAATAATATATTATTTTAGAAAAATACCCTTTACTGATAGTTTTTTTTTTGTACGGGTCGTCCAGAATTGAAGAATATTGACAAGTTCTTACTCAAAGACACTTCATCATCATCATACCTTAGAATGTGATTGATTTGTATTATCAAATGAGACTTGAAATAATATGAGATAAATATTGAGATCTCTTCAACAATAAAGGTCTTACATATCGAAACCTCAATATATGAAATTAAATAAATTTTTTTCAAATAAACAAAAATTTACACAATTAAGAACAAACACTTTTATTCTTAGAATTTAAATCTTAGAATTTAAAGGTTATTCTCTCATTTATTTCATTTTCTTAGTAGAAATTATTGTTATTCTCTTATTTATTTCATTTTCTTAGTAGAAATTATTGATTTTATTATTGAAAGTTCCTTAAATCCCATAAAGAACTATTTTATAGGTGTAAATTCGTACCACCAATCATCAACTTTCTACACTCTAAAAAAGAAAATATTAGCGCGAAAATATGATCATCTTCTATCCAAAAACTTAAAAACCATTATTCCTATGTATAATGAAATTTTTCGACATCGTGATTAACAAAATTTGATAAAATCTAGAAATCGATATTAATTTTCTAAGAACTTTTAGAAGTATATATAAAAACTCCAACTTGTAAAGTCAAACTCCCTTTTTGAAAATCTAAAGCCAATCTTTTAGGAGTTGTTGAGCTAAAAAAACAAACTTATATTTAATCTTTGTCCGTGTGGGTTTGATAAATAAATAAATAATTGTATCGGTTTTTTGTGTGGGTTTGATAAATAAATAAATAAATAAATAATTGTATCGGTTTTTTGAACTTATCACTTCAAGCATAATTTAATTTAATTTAACTTCCAAACACCATAATAAGATATAGAACCATATAATTTAATCAAATCGTGCATCATATTCTCCATTAGCAGTCACAATTCACAAGTTGTTTGCTTGAGGGTCAAATAGTTTAGAAGTCCAAAACGTGTGTCTTAATTTTGCCAATCTTTCTGGCCTTTGATTAATTTCTCAATAAGAACATGATCAAGGCATTAATTAAGACTACATAATTTTTATATTAATTAAAATATTGAAGCTTTACTGATATGGGAATCATATAAAACAGAAAAAGATATAACAATTGGAAAATTAATGCTTGATTAAAATTAATCGCGTTCATTGGCTATTGAAGTGAAGGAAACTGTTCAAACAACAACATTTTCCATCAAAATACATTGAATTACACCTCTTTCAAATAATTAAATAATTTTTCTTTAATTACTCAAATGATCACACTCATACAAAGGCAGCGAATGTCTAGCAAATTTATCTGGACTACTTGACCTTAACGTGTGGTTTCATGTAAACTTAAACTTGTAAAGTCAAATTTCTTAAAATTTGGAAAATCACTCAAACAAGATATCCAGTGGGTGGAAGAAATTCACTGCTGATAATTACTCCTCCCCCCTAGTATCATACAACCAAATAGAGGCCTTAATTAGGTCTCGTATATTTACATATATTCATATCCATAATTATTATGCTTGATCACTTCAAATATGAATTTTAGCTGAATAATTTAGTACAACATGAAAGGTAGCTGATAGGCTTTTTTACCTGTATATACACATACATACATACATACATATACACATACATATACATATACATACAAACAAACAATCAAGCACTAAAAAAACATAGAGGCGCATATAAAATATTTTTGTTGAAAGAAATCCGTGGATCAAGCCTCAAAATACCTAGAGGTAGATACAATATCTTGTTGTTGGAATAAATCTCATGTGTTTTCTTATTCCAAAAGGAAACTATCGTGATGCCATAGCAACAAATGCATATGCCTAAAGGAAATCCAATCAATAGCAGAAGGGATAGAAGAGGCACTGAGGAAACGTAAGAAAAGAAACATGGGTTTTCTGTAACAAAATATTTGTGTCATCCATGATCTCTTCTCTGGAGGAACATGCATGCGGGTTTAGCGATGAACGAGTCTTGTGGGTGTCATTGTCTCTGATTTGATTTGATTTGATTTTCAGTACAGATCACAAACTCTTGCAATTGTAATGTCTCACTGCTGCCATCTTCACGTGCACATCCACCAGCACCCATCAAACGTTTACTTCATCCTCACCTCACTAGCTTGTAGTACTCTTACCCTAATTTGACAAGTTTTTTCTTTTATGTTTAGTGTTACTAATTGTAATTTATTAATTTTATTTAAACTCCTTCCACATTTCGTGCCTTAATTGTTTGTTTCATTGGTGATATATATACAGCAGATGTTTTTAAATTAAATTGGAGTAAGCATTAATTTGATGTTTTGAGTATTTTTTAATAATTTTAATATTTTCATACCAAAATAATTTTTTAAAAAATTAATTTTATCATGATTTTGATGTTTTTTTTAATCCATTGAATTAATAAACTACAACCTTCATAACACACACACACGTAAGTTTTTGGTTTAGTTGGGCCAAGACCTAACTAAGCCACACAAGACTTGGTTGGGTTAGGCCCTGCCAAGTTTAGTTAGTGCAAAATTTTGTTTTTTGATTTTTATATTTGTTATTTGAATATTTAAAACTCAAATATTAATTTAATTATCAAAGTGTTTTTTTATTCCATTAAAAAATTATTAGGTAAAATTCTAGAACCAAAACTTATCATTTAAAAAAGGTCTATTTCTGTGAAGTTTTTCTATAACTTAATTAAACCTCAAAACTATATAAAACTACAAAACAAAAATGAATGTAATTAAGTGTAACTGAAAGTTTACCAAATAATTTTTACTAATTGTATATGAGTTCTTGTTGCTAGCATTTTAGAATTTAATTAGAAGTTACTTATATAAGACTAAATAAACTCCACAAGCTATAAATTTAATTAAAATTCATGATGAAATTGAGCTGACCATGTCCCTTTTCCTTTTCATACCAAATACAAAAAAAAACCCTCCGAAACTTCTTGGGCTGTTGTAAGAGGGGAATTGAGATATGTATATTATACGGTTTACATACACATACTATATGCGTATTTTCAGCTTATTGGCTTCAGGCAGGAAAAGGCAAATTTAAGCCTACTTTCCAGTTGGTTTGTTTCATTGACTCTTATAATTCTATATAGCATAACCGATCGATCTCTCTCCTTGTATCCAAATCCTGTTTCCAAAAGACAGCCTCAATTATCATTAATTAATTATCAAACACCCCTTTTTTAATCAAGTCAATTGCCCGACTTCCCTTCTATTTAAGCCTACATTTATTCCTTGCCCCCCAGCATAGACAGATTGATATCATCTCAACCTAGCTAAATACTTCAAGCTCTCTCCTTTCTTCTCCTACCCTTCTTTCTTGCTATATAGCACTTGTATATAACCATGGAAGGTATAGTTAGGCCGCACTCATGTGACCCTAAATCATCACCTCCTTCTAAGCTAGGCATTCACAGAGATTCACATGTAATATCAAAGTTGATCAAGCCCAAAGTTCGCGTAATTCACATATTTGCACCACAGATTATAAAGACTGATGTTGCAGATTTTAGAGAGCTTGTTCAAAGACTCACTGGCCAACCTTGTGAAAGTAAAGGCATGATCAAGAAGAAAGCAGGTAGCAGTAGTACTGCAGACAAGGGAAAGAAGAACACAGCAGGTTCCTCAATAAGTGAGTCAAACAAGAAATCCATGCGTCAGTTGCCAGAGTTGGGGTTGCCTAGTTTGATTAGAGCAGAGAAACTTAAGGTGGAGGAGGAAGCAAATAAAATGTGGGGAGGTGAGTGTTCTTCAAGTAACTGTAATTTCCTTGATGGGTTTGAAGATTTGAATGGTTTTATACATGATTTGGGTGACAACTTTCCGTTGACAACAACTAATTCACAATCTACTCATGGAATGGATGTTTATGAAGACATATGCACACCTTTCTTGGCAAAAGGTGGATTAGTTTAATTTGAAGGGCATGGCAGGGTTTGGCTTTTGGTTCTTCATCAATCCTGTCAGTCGATGACTTTCTCTCACAAGACAAATTGAGATAAAGGGTGAGCTTTGTTTGATGGGTTTGCAGATTTGGATGTGCAGCTGATTGATTTTGTCATATGAGGCATGCATGAGCTAGATAGATGAGCTTCCTCAATCTTCTTTCGTGGACATGGTTAATTTATGGTTTCTTCATGGTTTTGTTTCCACGGATTTGCTTAGTGAGACAGGTCTCTCATCTCTAAATCTATGGAGGATTGACTTCTAGAACTGGGTTCGTTTTGGGTTTTCTTCTTCTTCTTCTTTTGGCTTTGCTTTGTTTTGTTGACTTTATGACCTGATCTCCAGCAAGTAAATATTTCAATGCACACATATTTTGCCGACTTTTTAATGTCTTGATTGTACTGAGCAACTGGTCTTGGACATTACACGCTTTCCTTTTCATTTTTTCCGCAGACTATTCTCCAATTTCTTCTTTTTTGCCTTGAGTTCGAGAAACACATTGTGAACCAGCACTATTCACCCCTTCATAAAATATTATAATAGATAATATTATAGATTTTTATAGATTTTATTTTAGTTTATAAAATTTTATTGTATACAATTTAATTTAAATTGAAGATAAATACTTAGTTAAAGGTGAAATTAGAAAAAAGAAAAGAAAAAAAGATCGAACTAATACAAATATTAAACATGATTGGCTTTCAAAAGATCACATGGAAAATCCATTTCAATCCTTGATCTTTAAAAATATCGCAATATATACTATTTAGGTTCCTTTAATTTTTCACAAAATCAATTTTTATATATAAGTTTTTATTTATATTATTTTTTAATTTCTAATTAGAGAAAGAAGAAAGAGGTTGTTGAATTCTGACCAGGAGAGACAAATTCACCATTAGCTCTATTTCTATTTACCAAAATGGGTTTTTTCAGTGTCCATGGGCTCCCTAAGATGAGAGAGACTTCATGACAATTTCTTGAAGTCTTAAAATTACATAAAAAACAAATTTAAGTTGAGAGAGTCAAAACTAAACTGGCTTGATTTTAGAATTTTAAATTTTTTTTTTGGTATTTGAAATTAATGAAATAGTTTGTAAGTGTTATAAAAGTGTTCATAAAGTGTTTTTGAGTTGAAATAACTTTAAAATTAGGTTTTTCAGACAAGAGATAAGCTGCCTCGATTTTCAACCACCATATTAGTGACCAGAATCTAGGCTCGCAAATGACATGTCGTCTTTCTTAATAGGTAACGTGTCACTTGCTTATGTTTTTTCAAAATAAGCCTAGGTCCGTCAGCACTCCTAGGCTCTTCATTTCAATGGCTCAAACTTCCTAGATTATTGGCCCATGAGTTTGGATCCTTTTGACCTTATATTTTTTTCAAAAGGTTAAATATAAATTTTTTTAAAGAAATATTGACCCTCATTAAGTTTATAATTCAAGTCACGGGTTTAACAAATTAAACTACAACAACTAGAAAATTATTTTTTTTCTAATATTATTTTTTTTACTCATATCTTTTTTGTATATATCTTTTTAAAAATTAATTTTAAAATTTATATTTCAATTAATATCCCTCATCAATGATTTTGTGTTTTTACTTATTTAATCTTTTTTTATAGAGATTGTATTTTTTTATGGTGTTGTCTGTATTTAATTTCTGAAAAAATTATTTTGATTCTTCAATATTTTTATAATTTTTTTGTATACAAGAACTTTATTTTTAAAAATAAAAAATATTATTTTCAAATAATACTTCTGATATATACAACCTTGCATAATATGTTTTTCTCGTTTATTTTTTAATCAATTTAATATGTATGTCTATTTTTAATGTCATTTAATTGAATAAAAAAATAATTAGAATTCAATAAACACAACTGGATAAATATTCTATTTATTGACACATTCGATTTTTTTATTTTAATTTTAGTTATCATTAAAACATTTTTCCCTGTTTATTACCATACATAGTTCTCAATTTATTTGATTATATATATGTATAAGCTTTTTAATTTACACTTTAATTTTTGAAGAGATTTTTTTTTAATTTAGTTATGATTATACATATATATCACTTTTGTAGATGAACTTTATTTTTTTAAATTAATAAATTTTATTTTCAAATAATAATTTTAATACATGTGGCTTTGCATAAGTTTAAAATATATGTCTATTTTTATTATCATTTAATTGAATAAAAAAATTATTTTAAGAAATAAATTTAGTAAAGACAACCTGTAAATATCTCATCTTATAAGATTAAATATTTTAATTTACACTTTTTTTTTAATTTTTTCAGTTTTATTTTTAATTATCTATATATTAACATATATAGTTCTCAATTTATTTAATTATATGTATTATATGTAAACTTTTAAATTTTCACGCAAAATGTTTTTAACTACAAAAACAATGTTGAAAAAACCTATATAAAAAACTATTTGTCAAAAAAAAATTATTTAACCCAGCATAGATGTGTGTGTGTCTAATGTTGAGCATTTAATATAATTAAGGTTGCCATAATGAAGAGAGAATAAAATCATGGTAGTAAAAACCGTATTGGATGGTTGATTTGTTAAACTCGAGACTCCAAGCTTGACTCAAATTGGGTTTATTAGTTGAATAAGTTAAGATTTTAATTTCATATGACTCCTCTAATTTTTCTGTGATTTGAATCCTGTGAAATTGTGTCATCAATGTTGTTAATACACATTTTTCTTTGCCGCGTTTTCCTTCTAGAAAGTCTTCCTTGAGCCACGTCACCAAAAATCATACAATAAAAAAATAAATGATAAAATTGATATAGATACGTGGAAGGTAAAATAAAATTAAAAGAAAAACACATCAAAAAATAAATAAAATAGCATAAATAAAATTAAATAGTAAAACACATCAAAAAATAAATAAAATAGCAGAGAATTGTGTTTTATTGATTAAAAAGAGATTTTGTTCAGTCTTTTTGGGAGAAAGTTCGAGAGAATATGATAATATTAAAAATAAATAAATAAATATTATTTTAAAGTATTATTAATTAAAAAATACTCTTGAAAAACCCCATCCCCTCATTTCCTAGAAAGCAGTAAATCCACCTCTAGACAGAACACAAAAGTCAACACCAAACTTTGTCAACTTTCTCGAAACCAGCAGCTGATTGGGGAGCTTCAACGTTTCTCTAAAATACAATACCTAACCGCCACGATTTGCAAGATTAGATGGGTATACTTTTATCAGTAATGGGCGATGCATGCCGCAGCATCTCTTGAACCATTTATTTATTATGAAATCTTATACCGTACTCAATTTAAATTATTATTTTTTTAATGCTATTAAATATCATGTGGAGAAGACCATCAATGAACAGAAAGTCTGGTTCATGTGGGGCAAGTTCCCATCCACCTTCCCCCTTGAAACTCATGATTCAATCAGCTCATTATACTGTTTCTCTTTCTTGTTTGTGTAGAAATGACACAGAAGAAACGATGTGAAAAGAAGAAGAGTAGAAGGAAACTGGTTCAAGCCATGCCGAGAACAATGATCTCATGCCGTCCATTGACTTGAACTTTTGATGAGAAGATGGAAGTTGGAAAATCCCTGCAATATTTGACCAACTCTAATGAATTATCTTTCGGGATGCAAAATTATCATCCTTCACACATTACAGAAAGAGGAGGGTCAATTGTTATAGATGCAAATTGCGTGGAACTGATTGAAAGCGAGAGTTTAGCTACAATTGCGCACACAGAAACTGGGCAAACAATCTCAATATGCAATTCCTGGAAATTGCGAATGGAAGCAGTACAATCAATGGCTTATATCATGCTTGATTAAATAACAAAGTCTTTGTGCTTTTTGTCACATTGTGGTCCAATAAGACATTACATCTATATTGTTCTCTGCATAAGTAAAATAATCCATGGCTTGTTCACTGAATCAGGGCTTGTACTTCATTTAAGGTAAAGCTAATCATCATGGAAGGCACAACACTGGTAAGAACTTAAAGACATTTGTCACAACCCTAGGGTATAACTTCGGAAGATCCCTACTGAGGTCTATATGATGAATTCTCATCACGCCTTGCCCTTTAGGTTGGGGCTTCTGATAGCTCATGAGAAGTAATCAGCGCTGTGTTTTTCAACTCAATGCAGTGAGATCAACTGAAAGAGAGAATGAAAAGAGTTGTTTCCGCACTGCATCACCTCATCAAACCTGAAAGGAATTCCAAATGTTTTTTAAAATTGACAATCCATTTTAGCTTCAAATTGAGTGTTCAAGGTGGACTTTTAGAAGGGCAATCAGTTGTCATGCTTTTTGCAGCATCTTCATAAGCTAAAGCAGTCCTATGTCATAAAGACAGGATAAATGGAAACATCAATGATACATGTTTAATCTCATTTAAGCACGTATGTTTCACTGCCTTGAGTAACTAAACTAACCAGAGAAAGCGCTCCTACTACAAGTCCGACCAGAAAGAGAACTGGGTGACAGGTAATGTCTTGATGGATTGAGGGCAGTTAAGTTAGGCCTTGTAAGATTCACATGCTGTATAAGTGTGAGAGTACCTTGTTAACTCTGAAGGTGGTCAAAACCTAAGGGAAGTTACAGAATTGCAAAAGCTCAAATGAGCTGGCTAAGATTTTCATAAAAGTTTTCCAACTAGTTGAGAGGACACTGTCATGGTGAAATCCCATTCGAAGCTGCAAGAGCAGACTAGGTACTTAGTTTTTTCCAGAACTACCAAATCTTGTGCTATATTAAGATTGTACTGCACTCTCATGCTTAGGATCTTACCTGTAAGTAGTTTTTGAGTTGTGAGTATTTGCATTTGTGAGAGCACGTATTCACCTCCCTCACAAGGTGATACCCAAACCTAATATTCTTTCAAGTAATTAAAACCCATTAGATATGTAAGTTTTTGAGGTGAAAAATTATATTTGGCAAAGCAAAGATTTTAAATAAAAACAAGTAAATTTGTGAACAATGGAGTTAGACAGAGCTGACTAAATAATGCAGGAATTCCATCTCAATGAATGCTATACAGGAACGGACAAAAGAAAATTCAACATTAGCACTCACAAGAGGAGTCAGTGGACATACCAAGCCTTAGCCCCCTATATGTATCATTGGTCTATTAGCTGTTTTTGCAATGTCAAACATTCCAGCATGTGAAGCTTTTTTCCTCTTGACCTGAAGCAAACAAGAAAAACTGAATGAGACAAACAGTGAAAGCTTGAGAACAAATCATGTTTATTTTTTATCTAAAAATTTCTAGAATCTCTTAGTTTAAACATGAGTTAGGCTAGATTGGTAAAATTTTAATCTCTAATGAAGAAAGACAATTTTTTCATTAGAATTAAAGCATGCATTTATTTAAAGTATTAGTTTTTCTATTTCCAGTGATATTCTTTAAAATTTATACATAAAAGACAAGTTGACAAGTTGCTAAAAATCGATAAAATTCATGTGCACGGGGTCCAAATACAATGCCCAAAATGGCATGACCCCTAAAAATCGATAAAATTCATGTGCACGCGGGACATTCCCAGGTACTTTCAGCCAATAATACAGACCCAGATATAGTACAAAAAATAACTCGGAGAGAGAGAGTGACGCACTGCAAGATATCAAATTCACTATCAAAATCTTAGTTTGATCATGTGTAGAGCATACATGTCAAATGTTGTTTGAAAGGATTCCATCTTGCCTTGGGTAATACTCGGGTCTTAGGTTTTGACTAGTTTTTGAACCCACTAGAACTTGAATGAGATTCAGTGCATATTTCCTTTCAAAGTTTGTATGAACCTCAAGGATGCAAGATTTCATAGATGGAGTATACATCTTCCAGGTTTTTCCGTTCTTTTTTTTTTTTAAGTATTATAGCACAGTTCCAATCTCATACAAATGCTCTCTTGCCAAACTGTTTTGCCTGCTTTTATATCATTCAATGGAAAATTCAAGATTAAAATAGTCAAATAATTTTAGGATGAACCACATTCAATGTAATATTAGCAACAACCACAATAAAAGAAAGAGGATGTTGAACAAGCAAGTGGGATAGAAGAGCTAAATTTTTCTTTTTGATGGGTACCAGAATAAAAGAAAAGGAGAAGATCCTTAATACAAAGAATCGTTCCAAGCACTCCAACTCAATTGGTACCACATTAGTCAAAATGAAGAAAATATTGTGTGCACTAGAGTAAAGTAGCTAAATGTGCCTCTGTATGACACACAGACTGTACGGTCATTACAAGGAAACCAGATGTGAGTATAACCTCATCTAAAAGAGAATGCTGTGATGGATCTGAGGTAGCTGAAGGAGGAAAAAGAAATATAAAATTTTCAACTTTAGATAACAGCAGTCAAGACTTAAATCTAAAGCAAGTTCATTTGGAATAACCTGCAACACCACAAAGAATTTGGAAGATTCAGGTTAAGACAAAACAAGATTAAAAATGACCTGTGAAATAGGCTCTGATGAAACATGGCATACCGTATTTTAGTGGAAACAGAGATGGTATCTGTAGAAAACCCCAAAAGCTAAATTATACTCTACCTTAGTGGCTAAACTTGTACATAAAAATCTCACATACTCATCTAAATGTGGAAACTACGAGAAAAAGAAGTTTATATTCTTTCTATCTGGTACTGGCAAGTCAAACTAATAGATGGTCTGATTATAAATTTGCGTATGCATTCCAAATTCAATGAGCATGTGAATCAGTTTTTATGCCAAACAATGCATAAGGAAAATAAAGAAATCAAGCAGAACCATACTGAAAAGTTAACCAGCTTAGGCAAACGTGCTCAACGCCACACAGAAAGGAAGATCAAGTAATAGAAATTATATGATCAGGCTCTATAACTTGAATAGAAGTTGATCAATAATCACTATAGCAGGGAATGAGATGGTCACCTCTGAAGGACCAAAGAGGCAAACTTTAAAGTTTCCATCAGCTAAAAGTCGCAATCTATTGCAACCAGCACAGAAATGCTCAGTCATTGAGGTGATAAAAGAAACCATACCAAGATGCCCATCTATCCTGAAGTTCTTGGCCGTATCAGCTGGGTGATCCTGCAGCCTCTTTAGGCCAGGAAACTGTTTTCCCTGTTCAATTAAAAGAAGTTACCAAAAGAATCCATAAGGGGACGCTAAAAAATTTCCTCACAGACCTGTCAGAGTTCTACCTTACCACTCTATCCAGCATTTCCATGTACGGAACTAGTTTCTTGACATTCCAAACATTTCCATCAAAAGGCATGAACTCAATGAACCGAACATTAATTGGTTTGTTTTGTGTCAACTCCACAAAATCACAAATCTCATCATCGTTAAACCCACGCATCACCACACAATTCACCTAATTGAAAATAACAAAGAGGGGAAAAGAAAATAATTTTTAGATCAGAGTCAGTGAAAGCCCTAAAATTAGTAAATAAATAAATATGAAGCTAAAAGTGAACCTATCATTGCACCAGCAAATCACTGGTTAGTGGATCAAATATAGAAAGAGCATAATTGACAGAGAAAGCATGGACGAACAGAACTGCAGAGAGCACACATACTTTTACTGGATTGTACCCACAGTCAATAGCAGCATTAATTGAATCCATAACTCTTTCATGCCCTTTCCGCCTAGTCAAAAATTCAAATTTTGCAGGGACTAATGTGTCTAAGCTGATATTTACAGAAGTAAGTCCACATTCTTTCAGCTTTGGAAGTTTTCTCGCAAGAGTGATTCCATTGGTTGTCATGGCCAAGGTCTTTAGTCCTTTCAAGTTGGACAGCTGTAAGCATATGTCTTCAATATCTTTTCTAATGGTTGGCTCGCCACCAGTCAAACGAATTTTATCTACTCCAGAGCTCACGAAGAGATTTGCCAAATGAACAATCTCATCCTGCGAGAGCAATTGAGGACTAGGAGTGAGCTCCACGCCCTCAGCTGGCATACAGTACTGACAACGTAGATTGCAACGTTCTGTCAAGGAGATCCTCAAGTAAGTGTGCATCCTCCCAAATGAATCAATTAACATGTCAGAAGCGAGATTAGTGCTCTGTGGATCTTCTGGCAACTTAGCACAGTAAGTTGCATATGCCTTTGGCAAGGAGCCACTAAGATGGCCGCTAAAAAAACCTTGGTACTTGCTGTTTCTGGATGCATAATAGGATTCAGCCTCACAGCCAACCTACAAGCGAATTCTGAACATCATCACCATTTCAAACTTGCACATTAACTGGAGTAGCAATCAAAATATTAAAAAGCATCAAGAATGCTCATTTTCTAATCTAAACACAACCAAGTGCAACACAAGCACATAATTGATCAATTTAAACTCTTGAAATGATAGAGATTAAGGCAGAAGAGGAAACCCGGTTATGTGAGACTAGAAAGAAAAAAACATTGTATTGGACATTTATCAAATAATTCAACTTCGAAAAGGCTTGTGGAATAACCTATGAGCACAAAAGGTGATCAGATAACAGTACCGCTAAAGTATTATCTAGCTTGACATGAAAAAAGACCATCATAAAGCCAAATCTCCAAAGGTTTACAATTTTCAAGAGGACACCATGATGAAAAGGTTGCTACAGAAAGAAACACTTTGTTACTATTGTTCCCCTTGATAGCTACAGGGCAACGAGTTTTCCGTGTGCATTATGAATGACAAAATAAGGATACTGGCATTAATGGCGTGTCTAAATCATGATGACAGACAATTGAAGATGTTTTCCTAGAACAGACAAACGGAATGATCAAAAAATTGAAAAACAAAATCATGGGCTTCTCTAAGCGGCATGAAATAAAACAAAGACAATTTCAACTCATCTAAAAATGGTTATCTACAGGCAGGCTGAAGCAAGGAGCTACTTTTGGACATTGCTCCAAAGTATCAATTAGTCCCATCCCATGAGAAAATACAATCCTAGTGGGAACAATACTCAGGACACAACACAGATAAACTGAAAATCATCCAAAAAAAATGTAAATTAAACAAAAATACGTTGCTACATTTATATCCAACTATGCAGAATCTTAATGAAAAAATTACGGTGAGAAAAAGAGAGAGAGAGAGAGAGAATAGAATTGATACCATGGAGAAACTGAAATTCTTCAAACCCAAGTGCCAATTAATAAACTTTGAAGCATACCGCCTCATCATAGCTTAGCTGATAATTCAAGAGACAAGGTTGAAGTTCAAAATAAGAAATGCCTACGTAAAGAGGCACTAAGAAATTAAACACTCTCGTTAAAACATATAGAGAGAAGAAAAGAAAAAACAGCATTGATTGGTAGATTGATACCTCGTAGAAATGGGTTTTCTTGTGTTTTCCCGAAAGTGGAACGAGAGACAGAGAATGAGAAGATGGAGATGACGACGAGAAGACGGCTGAGACTGCCCTTTCATTGAGTCCAAACTCTAATGTTCTTTTCTATAAACAGCATCAGTCAACGCTATTATTTTTATCCTTTTTTTTTTTAATCATTGTTATTGTTTTTTGCAGTCGTAAAACAAGACTAGGCATCAGCATGTTTATCTGAAATGACTCGGAAAATTCGATACTCGAAGTAATTAAAGTGATGAAGATTTTGATCCATGAAATCCATTTGATCACGTTAGGTTTTATAACCCAAGTTACGTGATGTATTCGGTTAGCAGAAATTGGGGATTTTTGTTGCAGTTAAATAGGAATATGTGATATATAAACTATATAAAAAGTTTTAATATATATTTTTATGAATTAATAAAATATTGTTATATCCAAGATAAGATCTAGTTCTGTGGAGATTGCATTGATGATCTATTCACTACGTGGATTTCCTCATCTTAAGCTTTGAAGATTCTATTTTGTTATTTTTTATTGGTTATTTTAAATGTTATAAATTTTAATTATCTTTTTTTTTTTAAGATTTTAGTTTTTCTTACCTGTAAGATTGGTTTCAGCTTATATAAATGCTTGCAGACCTTGGAGAGATAAAAATAAAATAAGATTTTAGGATTTGTCTGTTAATTTTATTTTAAACAATATCTTGCCTTTTATGCTTGATTTTTTTGTACTTACACGTGCATCATTACGTAGGTTACCCAACCAAATCAATACAAGTCTAAGTTTAGGACTATGGCTCTCTTCAAAGACATGGGTGATATTGTGTTTTTTAAATTTTATTTTATTTTTTTATTTTTAGATTATTTTAATATGCTAATTTTAAAAATAATTTTTTAAAAATAAAAAATTTATTTTAATACATTTCTTAACAAAAAAAAAACACTTTAAACCATAATCGCTACCACAATTCCATATAAACTCTAAATATATAAATCTCTATATTGCAAAGTTCTATTTTTTAACCACCAAAACTTATTCACATCACAATTTTCTCTCTATCTGTTAAGCTCACTGCAATAATTAGTTTTCTCCTAATTTGTTTTACATTTATTTTTTTAATTAACACAATAATTTAAAGTTTTGACAAAATAATATAATTTAAAAGGGATTTAATAAAATAACATGTTTTTACTTTATCATACTTTAAAAGTGGGCCATTTACTAAATATCATCATTTTCAAGTGCAATGAACTTAAAACACTTCCCACATTAAAGCATACAACCAATATAACAACTCTCTCTCCAAACCAATGTTCTACCGCGCAACATGTTGTAAAATTAAAACTCTCTCAAAATCAAAGAATGCAACAAATGCAGCAACTCTCTCTCTCTCTTTCTCTCTCTAAACCAATGTCCTCACCCCTTATCTCTCTAGAAACCCATCAAACACTTGTTTTTTTGCATTTAAAACACCCAAAACTCGAATGCATCCTAGTGTACAAGCATCCTCGGATGTTTTTCTCTTTAAAATCCATATTTGTCGTGGTTGCTTGATTAGTACTTAAAAGTGCATTTTTATCATGGTTTTATATCATCATTTTGCACTTG
>NW_011499949.1:343857-398706 GCF_000495115.2 Populus euphratica
TATTATTATTATTATTATTATTATTATTGTTATTGTTATTGTTATTGTTGTTGTATTATTGTTATTTATAATTTGTACAAATAACCTCCCTGTGGTTCGACCCCGGTCTTGCCGGGTTATTTATTACTTCGACACTCCTGCACTTGGGAGAAGACAACAATCTTTTAGTCGTGTCATTGCTACCGTCACCTTAGCCCTTTTTCTAATCCTACAAATAAAGTAAGCGTACTACATTACTATGAATTTGTGTTTGGTTTAGTTGAAATGAAATAATTGTGTAGGTTGAATTTAGAGTTTGTTGAATTACTGATAAATTAGTTATGAATACAATCAATTAGTATTGATTTTGTATAGTTAAACATGAAAATAAGTAAAATTAATTGCGAATTAATTATGTGTTATTTTTAATTTTGGATAAGTTGTGAAGTTAGGAATTTTGTGTGGATTGTTGGAGTCATCTAATAATGCTATCAACTATGCTTGATGATTTCATGCAATAGAGCATAAATACGATAGAATTATGATGAATTACATCTTGCATTAAATTGTTGATAAGATGTTGAATTTGGTATTTTCTTTAAATTATTTTAATTTGCTATGAATTTGGGTTTGATTTAATGTAATTGAACATGAAAATATCAATTAGATTTGATATCATGAATTATATTTAATTTTGATCCAGTATGCTTTTGTGTTATATTTTTAGGATTTGATTGAATTTGCTATGAATTTTGCCAATTAGGTTTGGGGTAATGCAATTTAGTTAAGATTATGTCTAACTGACTATAATCTAATTTGTTTTTTCTACATAATGTCTGATAACATATTTATGTTATGTTATTATGGTGGTACCATTGCTCTTAATATGAATAGTAGTATCATATACAATGATAGAAGCAATTTGTTGTTAAATGGTAATGTAGACATGTCATACACGGATATGAAAGAAATATTTTTTCATGGACTTGGGTGGAATTATAATAATATTTATGTTGAAATAACTTGAAGGTCTCAAATTAGTAAACATCAATATTATCTTGTACCGATTGTATGTGAGATAACAATTGATTCTTTCATCCAAAGTAGGTTAAACATAATAGTATTATGAGTGATTAGTTGAATAAAATCTTTATATATAGGAGTAAAAATAATTTATTGTTGGATGATTTGTTATAAAGAATTAATGATACTATAGGCACTTAGTCATAGACTTCTGCTAGGAGGGTCAGATTTGGAGGTGGAACAAACATTCAAGTTTAAAAATGAATTGGCTAATACAATTAAATAATGGCACAGTGCATATTTAGTTGAATACAAACTCCAACTGTCGAACTTTATATTTGTTCAATTATAATATAAGAGTTTAGAAAGGCCTTATGATTTAAATTAACAATCGGGTAGTTTACAAAAAAAATATAAATGCATAAGTGGTAAAATTATAAATAGAGGCAACTCACTTTTTTAAGTAAGCTAGAACAACCTAAAACATCCAGCAGCAATAGAGTTTCATTTATTCATCTTTTCATTTGAAATTTTTTAGAGAAAATACCTAAATATAGTAATATTTGACTGAAATCTAGTGGGTTTTTTTAAAGAAAAATATCATAACCTATTTTTGAGTTATTGCTCATAATTTTTATCTTTTTTCTTTTCAAAATAAAATAATAACAATAATAAGACTAGTATTTTGGCAAAAGTAAGCTGATAATACTTCAAATGTAAAAAAAAAAATCAAACTGCAATTTTAAATGGAATCAAGAGCCTAATTGTACCTTATTTTACCTAAAAATAGAGAGACAATGCAAATTCAAGGTTAGGTTACATGATTATTGGATGAATCAGCATAAAAATTAAGCCTTAAGACATAATTAGATTTTTAAAATGCTAGTTTATTCAAATCATAGGCCAAATTAAAGTTTAATTATGTTTAAGAATTAATTCAAGTCTAATTCAAGGATTTAATTAGGTGTAAAGACTTAATTATATTTTAAATGGGTGAAATTAATTTTATTAGGGGCTTAATTGGTGAAGAATTAAGTTCAGGGGTCTAATTTGGGTTTAATTGAGAAGATTGAAATTTTATGACACCAAATTCAATTTTTACAAAGTCAATTGGTTCAAATCAAGGGTTAAATCACAAGAAATCTAAGTTTTGGGGTAATTAAAGGCTAAATTGAATAAATTTACAACCAATGATCATTTTACAAAAGGCGTTGAACTATGGGTACTCGATTGATTTTAAATTAGGGGTGAAATTGAAAAAAATTAAAAGTTAATAGTGAATTGAGGGTCAAATTGCTTAAATCCCAGACCAATTAGTAATGTGAAAAGGATGATGAAATTTGGGGCTGACATTGAATTTTTACAAGGATAAAATTGTATAAAATTAAAAGTTTATGGTCAATTAAGAGTGTAGTTGAAAGAACTTAAAAGATCATGGACCAAATTAAACTTTAGCCACAACCCTAAATTAAAACCTTAAAATATCCAAAATAGTGCCATTTTAAACCATTAAAAAATGACCAAACTACATGTCATCTAGTGACTATTCATTTTCTTCTCCATTTAAGCCAGAAAAAGCTGCTCAAGTGGTCTCTTTTCCAATGCATTTAATGCTTTATTTATCCATTAAACTTGACAAAACTTACACGCAAATATGGTCTAACATCTGACTACACTTTAATATGGTTTTTTTAATCGATTGACACCATAACGACCTCGACACTCCTTAAAGTTATCAACCCAGCCAATCTTTCTACAACAACTTTTTTAGCTCATGATGCCAACTTTGAACCAATAATTGGGTTTCGTCATATTCAAATCAAGGGCCAAGATTAAACAGCATAAACGACTACATGTCTCTCTTTCACCTCCTATAAATAAAGGTGGATTCCATTCCTTAAAGAAGGATAAATCATAAGCCAAAGTTGGGGGTGAAGGGGGGGAAACCATCTTTTTGCCTAGTTTTTCTTCCCTCCTTCTAGGCCACCACTTTGGCCACTTTCTCTGTTGCACCTCAACTATTGTTGTTGCCACAAACCACTCACCAGTCTTTCCTGTAACACTAAGAACCCCTCTTACAACTTTACTCCTCTAACCAAACGAGTTTTTCCCCTCCAAAACATCCCTCGCCATTGTATTCTATTTGCAATGACCATAATAATTAACCTCATGGTCACTAGGCTAAGCTACTATCGACCCAACTTGACTTAATTAGGTCCAACCTAGATGGTTGGGTCAGTCCACCCTAATATAATAATAATAATAAAAAGAATTATAAGTCTTTTAAAAAAAATTGTCATTTTCTCGCATGTTTTTCTACTAAATTTGCATAATATCAGATTGTAAATTTACACTGTAAAATACAGATCCGGTATTAAAATACTTGGTTTTCTTTGAAACATTTCTAAATAATTTGAAAATTAAAAAAATATCAAAAATTTTAAATTAAATTCCTTTTTAAAAAATAAAAAATATTTTGTTCTCATGCATACGACAAAATCATAAAAGTTTTCTAAGCATACTTTTATATAAAAAAAATGCATATTTCTCATGTTTTGAAATGCAAAAATGAATATCGTAATTACTTTATGATTATCCGGTAGGGTTTGGCCAACATATCAAAAATCCTTCACCAATTATTTTGTTCACTTTTTATTTAAAGTGTTAAGGTTTTGCTGTAAACTTTTATATTCAAGAGTGCAAAAGATATAAAATACAAAATAAATATGATGCAAAAATTTAGACTATAGAATGGTTAGGATTTAGCCTGATAAAATTGAGACTTCCTTATGAACGAAGATCTACCTTGAACTTTAGAGACAAGAATAGTAAACAAAAACTCAACCTTGAAAAATAATAACAATGCAGCTTACCTCAGGTATGGTGCATTGGGTAATGCATCTTCTCTTTGCACAACTAGTCCCTTGCGTGGACTCTCACAGACCATAGATTTTCTAGTAATCATAATATTAGATGGCGATTCTTAAACCTTATAATCATAACTTTATGATTATACTCAATACCCTTTCATTTCGTAATATCTCTCAAGAGGCTTAACCTATCATTTGACATCACCCTGCAATACAAAAACATGATGTAAATGAGTAGAGAGGCTAAAACAATTAAAAGAAGAAAGTGAATTTCTTAGATAGAGAAACTTGGGTATAGAAAAAGGATGAAATTAGAGAAGATGAGCCAAAAGACTACTTTAAATCCATTAAAGATATCATGAGTAAGTGTTATTATTGAAAGAGATATTAACAGCCAGCAGTAAGATTCTTGTAATTCTATCAAGATTAATTAACCATGATACTCTCCTTACCATGCTACCTTTAATCTCTTCATAATATCTGTAATATTTCATATTGTTTTTAAAATGATTAGATTACCATGTATATAAGCGACAATCACTCTTGTAACCTTTTATATATATATATATATATATATATATATATATGAATAACAACAAAGACAAAAACAGGTCAGCTTTTCTATGTACTATTAGAGCTTACAGTGGAATCTCTCACCACCTCAATCTTATCTCCAACTGTTGCTCTTTCTCTAGATTTTACACCCTTCAAGACTCGCTTACCTGATTTCTCCATTAAGCTAGCCTCAAATAATTATCTCTTATCAAAAGCGCAAGTTGTTCTAATCTTAAGAGGACATAGTCTTCTTGGATATGTGATAAATAAAGTTCTCTGTCCTGAATTAACCATCATTGATGCTGATAGTGCATTGCAACCCAATCCAATTGCAGCAACTGGGCTGCGTATTAATCAATTGGTTCTTGGATGGATCAACAATTCTCTCTCAGATGGTCCCCTCTCCCAAGTCATAAATAGTGAGTCTAGTCATGATGCATGGATTGTTTTAGACTTTTTATAAAAGTCATACTGGAGACTGTATTCAGCAAATAAAGGGAGAGTTGCAAACTCTCACCAAAGACACCTTTTCTTTAGAAGATTATCTACATAGAGCCAGGTTATTGGCCTTGTCTCTTTGTGGTGCAGACAACCCAATGGATGATGATGACCTTATTATTTGTATCCTAAATGGGCTAAGATCTAAGTTTGATCCTATTATTGCAGCACTCAGTGCTTGTGACATGTTTCAAACTCTCTAGAAGGGGTTATTGGCAAGCTTCGTGACTGTGAAATCAAACTTCAAGGTACAAAAGCATCTCCCTCTAGTGTTGCTTTCTATACTGACAAAAATTATTTTCATGCAAGATCTTAAGGTAGTCATAATGCTCGTGGTCATTCTAGTGGTTATAAAAAGATGCATTTCTAGCCACGCAGCAAAGACATGCGTTCCTTTTGTTCTGTTGACAATTCCTTTAGAGCCAAGTTTTCTTCCTTTACTTGTGGAGGTCATAATTTTGGTCGTGGAAGAGGTGGCATTACTTGTTTTTGATGTGGTGGTCCAAACCATAAAATGGATGGTTATTTCACCTCAGATGAAGTGACCAAACAATACAAGGCTTTTATTACCATCCAAATTAGAGACACTACAGAGGACACCTAGTATCTAAACACTGGTGCAAACCAGCACATGACTCATAATTCCAATGAGGTGCAAGGTATTCATCTTTATTCAGGTATTGATACTATAATGGTTGGCAATGGTAATGGTTTATCTATAACCGGTATTGGATAGACTACTTTGCCAACTACTACTCTTTAGCTCCATAATATTCTAGTTGTTCCTGATATCAAAGGAAAATTATTATCTATGTCTCAGTTTATAAGAGATAATCACTATTATTTTCTCTTTTATCCATGGGGATTTCTTCACAATGACATGAAGACAAATCAATTGATTCTTAAAGGTCCTATGGTGTATGACCTATATCCTATCAATCTATGGCAACTGTCATAACCTTCACTCATTTTTCTAACAATTAGAGTTCCAAGCAATTTATGGCATGCTCGTTTTGGTCATCCTTATTTTCAAATTCTTCGCAGATTATGTTTACCATCTTTAAATAAAATGATAGCTAGCTTTTTATGAAAGTTTTATGCTGGGAAATCAAAGTTGCCTTTTAATTCTTATCAATCATATGCAAATTCTTTTCTGCATACATTGCATACTGATGTATAGGGGCCTGCATCAATCTCCTCTTATGATGGTTTTTGATTTTATTTACTAATTGTTGATGAATATTCTCACTACATATAGCTTTTCTTTATGGCTCAAAAGTTTGATGTTGCAACGATTTTATTTGCATTCCTTTAACAAATGGCAAAACAATTCAATAACTCTAGGAAAATTATTCAGAGCGATGGTGGTAGTGAATTTGTTAACATAGTATTGCAGACTCATTTTGCAGCTATTGGTATAATTCATACACTTTCATGTCCAGGGACACCTGAACAAAATGGTTTGGCTGAAGGAAAACATTAACATATTGCCGAAATAGGTTTAACTCTACTAGCATATGCTTCTATCCCAATTAAATACTATATAGCAGTATTCAACACTGCTGTCTTTCTAATCAATCGTCTGCCATCTTCGATTCTTGATCACAAGTCTTTTTATGAGCTTGATTTTTGTTCTTCACCCAAATATGACTTTCTACAGGTTTTTGGTTACTCCTGCTATCCATTACTTTCACCTTTTGGTTGGACCAAATTGGAATACTAATCAATATGCTGTGTATTCCTTGGATATTCAGCCAAATATAAGGGATATTGTTGCCTTGAACCACATTCAGGCTGCTTTTATATTAGTAGAAATGTCAGATTTAATGAGAAATATTTTCCATTCAAGAATGCCACAGCCTCTCATTCCTCTCGTAGTCAACTTTTTCCATTACAAGCACTTCATATATCCCTTTAGAATATTGCTCCGTAACACTTACCTACTAGTTCCCAGTCTGCTAGAATAGATGTCGTAGAGTTTGTGCCTACATAACTGATGGAACCCATCCATTTTTCAGTACATCCATCTCCTACTCCACCGACATCAGCATTGCATTCTTCACAACCTATGTATGCTCTTCCTAGTATTTCATAACATACCTATCAAATGGTCACACGCACAAATAGAAAATCTTAAACCAAAAGTCTTTAATGATCAACATTGATTAATTAGTCTACTTAAAGGTGGAAACTACTGACATTGTGATACTAATGACCAACATTGATTAATTAGTTTACCAAGAGGTAGAGATTAATGGTTTCAGTTGATAATAATATTGGAAAATTATTTGATTAGTCAACCATGAGAATCGTGACTAATGATATAAGGTGTTTTGATTTCGGTATTTTATAGTTGTCCAAAATGAAAAGAGGGTGGATTAAGAACTAATTGTAAAGAGAATGATTTTGGTGGGATCTTAAGTATTCCAATGAAAGGTGGTGTTTGTGACGGACAGAGAAAGGAAATATCCTGGCGATAAAAAAAATGATGTAAATGGTAGAGTTGGACGTACAATTCGTTTTATAGAGAGGAAGAGAAGCTAAGTCGATAACACAATATCAAGTCAAGATTAAAGTTTGTTTTGGTAATACGTTAAGGTGTGAAAAACACCTTTTTTCGGTAGAATGATAGTATGAAAATCATGGTTGTTTTACCAATGGAATATGTTCATGTAATAAGGTTGTTTAAATAATATATTTTGAAAATAGAGATGGAGTGAATACGAGTTATTGTAGGGTCAGATTAAGATACAAAAGAAAGCTAATAAACAACCAAAAAATTAGTGTAAAGTAAGTCATTTTAGTAGTCTTACACTAGAAGAACAACTAGACAATAATGACTAAAAATGAAGATACTATATTGTAAAAAGATTTTAGATGCGGGGAAGTAAAGGATTGTTTGTTGGTTTATGTGTTTAAGTTAGAGTTATATGTTGCATGGAAATGGATGAAACATGTTTTGAATAGTTATATAATTTAAACTTTTTAGAATGTGCTGTATAATTAAAACTTTTTAGAATGTGCATAATCATATTAATTTTTTTTAATTGTGTTAAATATATGAATTGATTAAGAATCAAATTATGATTTTTATAATGAATTCCTTAGTTATGATAACTTTGACCTTACTAAGAGAGATTTTAAAAGTTGCGAGTAGTTGAAAAGAACATCAAATTTCAAAAAGATGCTTGACACCTCATGTCACTTTTAGAAAGTTATAAAATTTTGTAATTGTAAATTCTTTAAGTTTGTTTTTATATGTTGATTATTGACAGTATTTTGTCATGTAAATGAATTCAGTACAGTATAATTAATTGATTATGGGTATTGGTTAAATGTATGTTTGAAAATGATATTGTTTATTGAATGATATATGATAATTTGTGTGATGGGAGTAATCTTAATGCTATCATTGTATTATATTGGCTGATGATTCAGGATGCTTGAACTAAATCATATGTGTTAAATTGAGATGAGTTTTTCTACATGTTGGGTTTTTAGGAATGTTACTTTTAAAAAGAAACTTTATAAAAGTTTTGGTAGATTGAATGACAATCTAAATTGATACAAAAAATTATTTTAAAAAATCAATTTAAGGATTATTAAATTAATATAGAAAAACAAATTATCTCATTTTTCTTATGAGTTCAAAACTCAAAAGCTTTTAGAATTGTGAGATATTACAGACCTTTTTTATTTTCACTTAAAGGGTATGTGTGGTTTTCTTTTATTGGCGCGTGACAATCACAAGCCAACTACTTTTTTTTTTTTTATCTTTATTCATTAGAAGATTGATTTGACTCCAATTAAAATAAATTATAACAGAAAAATCATGATCAAAATATCAAAATACTCCTTGACCCCTTCTTTAATTTTTTTAGTTGAAGGGAAATGAAGTAATTGTACTTTTTCAATAGAAAAAGACGGAAGCATCCTTTTTCCCTTTATTTGTTTTTGTTTATTTATTAGGGGTATTTATATAATTTAAATGTGTAAAAAAGAGTTACTAGATTAGCATGCCCCCAATTAATTTTATAATATAATATGAACCTTTTAAAAAAGAGTATTATACTCTCATAAAAAAAGTTATTTGTTTGTTATAATAAAAGCAAAGATCTCATTACACTGTAGCAATGCACAATGCAATGTGTCTTGTCCTCCAATAAAAGACTAGCGGGGTTTTAGTGGATTTTTTTCAATTTTATTCTTCAATATTAGATTGATTAGAAACTAGACTTTATAATTTTTTAATTTTTTTAATTTAACCCTTCAACAACACAATTTATTAATTAATTAATTAATTAAGTAATTTTATCATTGAATATTAAATTGTTTTAGAAATTATGCTTTATAAATTTTTTAGATTTCCATGCTATGAAGTTATATGCGGGTCTCATAGATTTTTTTTTTATTTCAACTTTCAATATTAGATTTGCTTAATTTTTTTAATTATTTCTATTAATTTATCTTGATTTAATAACATAGGTTGCTGGTTTCATAGATTAACTCAGGTTTGAGATTTTGTTTACACATTTTTGTCTTGATTTTTTTTGCTTGTTGAAAACCAAGCTTTGCAATTTTTTCTTATTTGTTATCTTTGAGATTATCTTGATCTCATATCCAAGTAACAAGTTTTGTAATTTTTTCTCAATTTCATTCTTAAATATTAGATTAACTAGAAATAGATCTTTTATAATTAGTGTTTTTTTATGAAATTATCTTAATCTTAATACCAGGTCGCAAGCTTAACATGTTAATTCGAGTTAACGTAAATTGTTTTTGTTTTTCTAATCGATTATTTTTTCAATTTCATCCTTCAACATTGAGTTAGTTGGGAAACAGGTTTCATAGTTTTTTTATTTCTTTGTATGGGGTTATCTCAATCTCATAACCTAGATTGCATGTTTGAAAATTAACTCAGGTTGACGCAAGTAGTTTTTTTTGTTTTTTTTAATTTTATCCTTCAATATTGGATTAATTAGAAATTTGTTTTTATAATTTGTTTTTGATTTATTTTTTATAAGGTGGTTATAATCTCATGATTCAAATTATAAATTTAACTAGTTAACATGGATTGATTCAATATTCAATCATTTTATTATTTGAAACAAAAGGTTGGATCGATTCAATATTTAATTGTCTTATTATTCAAAAAACATTATTTAGTATATCATGTTATTAATATATTTTTTAAAAAAAAACATGTATGCAATATACATTACATTTTAAGTTTACAATTTTTATTTTTTTGGTTAAAAAGCATCTAATCAATGTTTAATTTCTTTTATGTTAAAAAAGAAAATCTAGCCTGCATCATTGATCTAGTGATGTTACAATTTTGTATCCCTAACTTATATATCCCAAGTTGCGAGAGACGAGTTTCTTGTGTTTAAAGAAAACTACATTGGTAAAATGTCATAAGAAGCTTGTGCTTTTGACGGCCAAACAGATAATAATAACAGGAACCGGTTTGCTGGCCTCTGCTTAAAAATCCAGGAAGCCATGGACTGTCCCTCATGCGCTCCAAAATTTGCAAGGCCGATCATGTAGTAGGTGTCTTGTTTTTTTGTGGGAAGGCGCACCTGTCATGCTTGACGATGACCCAGGAAACAATGCACAGGGACATGCAGCTTTCGCATTCAAAGCCAATGGGGACCCAGCAGAAAGGCATGGTTGGCCTTTAGCAATCAAAAGAAGAGAAATTAACAAGAACAAATAGTATACTATTATAACAGATGAGAAAAGTTGTAGCAGCTGGAGTGCTGCTGGGGCGATGGGGCAGAGAGAAGAGCAGCTGAGTGGCTGTGAAAGAATGCCTTTTAAGGCATGCACTCGGCTGTTGCATCCCCCACGAGCTAGCCACTGCTAGCCTTCCTCCCACGAGCTGAAAATGTACTTTACAAGTTACTTTACTCTATTATTATTTTAAAACTCAGATTCAGGCAAAGATTCTTTCCTTTGCTTTTTTGCTAATATTAGTATTATAACTTAAGGAACATGTTCTCTCCAAGACGAGTACCTTTTTGGTTAAAGACTAGAACATAAAGACAGTGTCCTTTCTTTTTTTCTTGAATCTGTAGTAGTTTTCCCCCTTTTAATGTGTCCCCTTTTACTTTCATTTGTCTTAATGTCCCTTCAAAATAGCAATGGTTGACTCTTTATTTGATCGAAAGCCAAGGTAGCCCTTTCATCACCAAATAGCCTATCCACACCCATTTTTATTTACTTTTTTCTTTTCTTCTTCTTTTTTATTCCTCAACCAAACACCCTAACCCTTGATATTATTCATCATCTCATACCTTCCTAAACTAAAACCACTCCAACCACCAAGACCTCCATGCCACCACCACAGCCACTAAAACCCTCCATAGCCACACCATCAGCAACCCTTCGGCTTCCACAATCCTCAATTTCAATCCTCACAAAACCCACTAAAATAATGGGTTTATTAGTCATTTTGTGGTAACAAATACAACTTAAAAGGTAGATAGGATTAATAGTTAATTAATTTTATTTTGTTATTAGATAATCTTGGTGATCAATCATCATGAACCTATCAACTAATCCTGTATCCCATGATCAATATGCTACATGTTATTCATCTCTTCTCTCTAACAAGAAAAAACTACAATTAAAAATTCATATTCTTCCTAAATTGTTTGCACTTAACAAATAATTCACAATCATGTTGTTATTGAGAAACAACAAAAAAAACTGAAATTATAGATGAGGAATAACCTAATTGTTATACTCTAAATACAAACACTTAAAGTCTAAAGCATTTTTAAACTTGTGATCTCTAGGTTGATTTCTTAGTTTTTCTTAGAAATTTATATTTTTATAAAAAGTTTTAATACTTCTTTGAGTATAAACCATTGATTCACTGAAAATAATACAAGTTTCTATCTTAATCACCTATTTAGTAAGCATCTCTTTTAAAAACATTGGCAATAATAGATGAACTTTTCTAATTCGATTACTATTTACCAAATTTTGTATCTTTATAGCTAATTATCAATGAGGTCTTTTATACCAAATTACTCATTGAAATATTTTTTTATTGAATATATTTGTTTTATGTTACCTCAACCTTTTTTTTTATGTGTTAATAAAAGGTCTAGTTCTTATTTAATTTAAATCTTCTAGCTCTACTAATATAGCATACTAATAATCTATAGTATCCATATCATTTTATACAACTCTTTTAAGTGATTGAATTGCAAGTTCAAATAAGAAACATAGTATCTTGGTCATAAAATAAAATAAATGGTGAAATCTTTAAAGCAGTTTTATGTGAAGTCCTATATGCCTATAATACTTCAAACAATGCATTATTTTAAGTCTTGCCAAACCTCAATGGATGTCATAATGGTTTGATTATTATTGGATTTTGATGTAACAATCCAAATTTTCAAGACAACACCCAAACAAAAAATAAGGTTATGGTAAACATGGAAACTTTTTTTCACAATTTGTATATGTAAGTCCATCATATAATCTATTGATATTTTGGCGTAGTCTTTTTCTATATCAAGAGATTCCAAGTTATCGACATGAACCTATTGTACTTTTATATTTTATTTCTTAATTTTTATCCAATCATTATGGATCTTAATCACAACAATTATCATCTCTACATCATAATTTCCCATACAACAATGCACAACATTAATTTGCATTAAAAAAAAAAAGCTTAAGACATATATAATTTAAACATATAATTTAATTTCTCTAAAATCAAAAGTTTATTATTACATTACAAGTTACCTAAAATTCAAAATGTTTTCAAAATACAGATATAACATTCCTCGTCCAGATAATAAAAGATGAGATAAAACAAGAATCACTCCTAGCATGAATGTGATAGACCTGGAGAATATAGCATGTGATGTAAATATTGAAATAATTAATAATAAAAATCATAATGGAAGCATTACTAGATTTTCACTTCTTTTATGTTAATAGTACAACAAAACCTTTATCAACAATCATTCATTTTTCTTTATCAATTTCTGCATTAACATCATGGCTCTCTTTATCATTCATTATTAATTATTTAACAATATAATTAATGTCATTAACCATCTCTATTTGGTATCATAATCCATTATTTAAGGATGGGATTCTCAAAAAGATATCAACACCAACTCATTAGTATTATGAGTTATCACTTTTCTAGATAACTAGTCAATATCTTAAATGAATATAATGATGTCAATATATCCATATTGGCATCATTTGCTCATCCTCATCTCTAAAAATAGCTAATCAAATGCTAAATCTCCTAACTCACTAGGATAGTGGTGTTGATACTAATGGAACCTATTAGTATAATTAATTTTCTTTATTGGGATTTATTAATCAATTTCATTACAATTATTGATATCAATACAACCTATTGATATCATTAAATATTTTTAACTAAAAATAGATAATCAAATTCATCATAATTGTTAATATCAATACAACCTATTAATATCATTAAATATTCTTAACTAAAAATAGATAATCAAATTCATCATGATATTTAGATTCATTCCTTGAAAATATTGATGTCAAGGTCCCCTTGACATCATTAGCCTCCATGTCAGGAGTAACTAATCAAATTTAAGTAAATGTTGATATCAATGAAACACATTAATATCATTAATTATTCTCAACCTGAAATAGTTAATCAAGTTTGTTATAAGATCCTAATTCATCATTTAGAAATGTCAATGTCAAGAACCCTTTTACATCATTAGCCTTCATAATCGGAGTAGCTTATTAAATATAAATATAAATATAAATAATCCAAACTTGAATAACTAATCAAGTTTATCTAAATATTTTTTTTTTATTTTTTTATTCATTATTAACTTTTCAAACAATACAAAATCATAAGAAACTAACATCTCTAATAACAAAATAAATTAGAAATATCGGTGTTAGGTACTCACCTACTGTTGACGCTTCATGTTGCTACACAACTCTTATGGCCCCTCCTATATCAACAAGTATACCATATTATTTCTCACTAATTGCATATTCTACATAATAATAATATATGTTGATTTCTTTTAACTATTTCATCCTTTATAATTTAAGTTTCATTGAATTTCCATTTCAATTTCTCATTCAAGAACATTGTTTTCAGCCAATTTAATTTAATGATTCAAGAACATTGTTTTTATATAAATCATAATTGGGGTTATAAACTTCATTTCTTTTTTTATTAGTTTACTCAAAAATTAAAATTAAAAAAAACTTTTATAATCTCTATACACATACATGCATACATGAACTTCATTCCTCGTACATCAAGAACAATTTATTAACAAAGTAAAAATTAGACAATTTTCAGCCAATTTAATTTAATTATTCAAGAACATTGTTTTTATGTAAATCATAATTGGGGTTATAAACTTCATTTTAGAATATGGCTTGTTTGCTCCAAAAACTAAGATACAAAACTATGTTTTTACTGAATGGAGGGAATCTTAGTTCTACCATTTACACACCCAAACAACCAATTATCGTAACTCGTCAAAATTGTCCAGTACAATTCCCAGCTTAACCTCCCCTCAATGGTTTACCCATATTTGGAGTTTTTGAACTCAAAATTAAGTAATGTCAATCTTGTTAAAAATTTAACATCTTTAGATATAACTTTTATGAAGGAATATATCTCAAATTTTACTATTTTCATGCTTTAATCTTCTCTAGAAATTAAAAGACAAAACTATTTAATTTTCATTTATGGGTTCAATGAACAACCAAACATTTCTTGTTGACTTCTCACAACTCAAAACAACCATTTCCATGTTATATATCATATAAAATAACCAAGTATAACCTTCTAAAACTAATCAACCTAATTCACATTTCATTTAAAATAGTCAAACTATTTCAAGGAAATCATACATATTATAGGAGTTTCACACACACATTTCACGGCATTAGCACAATCATATTTACTCTCCATTCATTCATTTTTGGCTTTTGGCTCGCACCCTTCTAAAACCTTTCCTAAAATTCTATTATCATTCTTTCTCCTTCAATTTAACTCAATTTTGCATGTATATAATTTCTTTCCCCTTAGAACAATATTCCAATAAAAAAATTTTCATTTAATTCATTACAACCCTTTATCACAATTCACGCTAATAATAGCATAATTTAGATAAAATATACATGTTTCATTATAAGCTTTCATTTATACATTAACACACATAAATTTCTTCAAAATCAACAAGCTTATTGAATTAATCAAACTCCTTTTTCACAAACATATTATGGCCAGCACCCTATACAACGCAACACTTTAAATTTTTTTTCTAATTACTCATGATTTTAGGTTATTTTAACTCTACACTAACTCAATCCCAACATTGCACAACAATTCCTCAATATCCTAAAAATCCACCTAAGAACCTAAATACAAAATTCACGAATCCATCTAAGAACCCTAATACAAAATTCAAGATTAAAGTATCAATTCTTGATCAAATTCAATTAGGCTTGCATATTCATGTCTAGGACCTCTTACTTTATGATAAAGTGAGATTTGATTCTTAACTAGTTGAAATTTTTTGAATCCTCTTCTTTCTTTCTCTTGACCAATATTTTTCTATCTATAAATCTCACAATTCTTTCATTTAATCTTGTTAATTTCTCCCTAGGATGAAGTTTCCCCTACTAGGTAACCTTAATCTCGCACAAATCTTGTTAATTTTAGTGATTTCCCTCAAACTTGGGTGAAATAAATTGAAGATTTTCCTCCCCATTCTTTCTCTATATGTTGTCAACTTTGGGGAGGAAGGATTGAGGTAGCTCTAACTTTTAATATTTACACATTAACCTCACATGGTTCAATTGTTTTGTTTTTGTCCCTTTTTTCTTCTAAAAATTCATATTATGCACTCTTTTATCACTTTTTAACTCCATTTTTTATTATTTAATTTAGTTTAAGTTTTCTTAAAATTTGTTTAACCCTATTTATCTTGTGGTTAAATTTTAACATTTCAAAATATTTTAACCGAGACTTATATTTGATTTGAGAAATATGGGGGAAATGAGAAAATTGAGCCACCATCTAGTAATTTAATGGAATTATAAATTTCAAATTGACACTAGTTTTAGATATTCAAGCATTGAGTTAGTTATGCTTAAAGAAGGATAGACACCACCTCTAACACATCACTTCAGATGAAAGGTTACGATTACTTATGTTATTTTAAATTTATTCAAATGTTATAATATTTTGAGCTTGTTCATTAATTATTTTAAAGGTTGATGTTTATTTTTAAACATGCTAGAAAATAATGTTAATCACTAAAAATAGAAGACTCATTAAAAAAATTGATATTTATTCCTAAATAAAAGATTAATTCAAAACTGTTCAAAACAAGAAGCTTATTTGCAAAAATTAGGCTTTGACCCTTTTATTCAAAACTCTTTTCATTTGAGTATTTCCACCATTGTTTATTTAAGAAAAAAAAAGATTTTTTTTTGTTTTTATATAGGCCCAATGAACTATTTATTTAGGTCAAGCTTTTAATAGACTTGATAAGCTTGTTATTAAGCCTAAAAATAAATACAATAGAAATATTTTTTTAACAAAAACTGAAACCACTATCATTTTTTTTACAATATGCAAAATGATTTTTTTTCTTTTATGAAAAGTATTATGTTAAAAAATATACAAGAAGATATTTTTATTGTTTTTAAAAAAATTGCCATAATGCAAATTAAAACACTTGGTTAATTACTTTTTTTTGTCCTTTTGTTTAAACCATTTATCTAACATACATTAAAACAATGCAACTCATGAACACATCAATTTTCACTAATTGTTCATACACTCTAAAATCACATATTTATACAATTATCACGTGCAATTAAACATATTAAATCATTTAAAATTTTTAGTAAATCTTTTAAAAGAGGCTAGACAAGATCTGGATAGTCAGAATATGGTAGAAGAGTTGTTAAAACTTATGGAAAAGTATAAGAATAATACAGTGAATGACAGCCACAAAACACCACCATTGTTGGCGTGTAAGGCCACACGTCATTGCTGATGATGCAGTAAATAGACACGTATAAAGAGAGCTATACTCCATTAAAGTTTTGGGTTTGTTTATATAAAGCAGGTGTGGTTATGGTAATTGAGTTTTGGCTTTTTCTTTCCTTTTTCACTTGTTCATCTTTTTTTTTTTTTTGTGTTTTTTACTGGAATGAAAGCGTGGCTTCCATGGGGTTTTTTCTTGCATGGAAAATGGTTGTTTGGGTGGTTTTTTTGTTAGATTTTTAAGCTATTTGGAGGTGGTTTTGTTAGAAAAATTGATAGAGAACAAATTATTGTCACTTTTATTTTTAGTACCATTACAAAGCTAATTAATGGTGCTATTGTAAAGTTGTTTTGTAATGATTTAAGGGGTCTCCATTAACCTATGCATAATAAAAAGTGGAGTGAACTAATTTGAATATGCACTCCTATATGATTTTCCATATATCTTTACCAATACACATTGATCCTTGATTAGTTATGATTATTTATAAAAGTCCAAACTTGCATATAATATGTTAATAAACTTGATCATTATTTCTTGAATGGTTAAAGAAATATTTTCAACCCACTTGGTAAAGCAAATCGTAGCACCTAAGATATAGTTATGCCTTCTTTAATGAAGATGAGTGTATCTTTCTAATAATATATGTTCCTCATCCCCTAAATAATCATTGCTTGACAAATACATTAAGTTTAGTTGATGGTGCATGCTACACTAAACCATATTGTTGACATATTTGACATCTTTTTGCATAACTACAACAATTTTTAGTAATATTTGAAAAATGGAAGTCAAGGATCATGATTAACCATTTCATATTGATCCTACATTGATGAGCTCTATATGATCCATCATGAACTCCTGTCATGACAAATAAAACTTCTTTTTATTCTAAACATGTTAATAAAATTCTTATGTTATGCCTCTTGTATAATACATATATAAATGAATGCTTGTAATTTAGAGGATCTTGAAACTTTCAACAAAGGGTTTAACATAAAAAATTTAATTTTTTGCCTCTAATCTTTTTTATAGGTTAAAGGAAGTTAACTTATCAAGACATTTTATATGTACCAAAAAAAAATTTTTATGATCTTTTTTTTTTCATCATGCAATATGTTTCTTTTTCATCTTGGTGTATATTAGTTATAGTTCATTAATTCATAATTCTTCAAGGATGATGCCACTATGATTGAAAGGCATTTTGCATCATGATCCATGTTAAGTCAAGTCATTGGTTTCTATATTGTTTCGTCTTACTAAAAAAGTAAAAAAATAAATTAACAAATCTTTCAATAAAGCTTTTATCCACCACATAACTAAAGTTAAAATAAAATATTTATATTTATATTCACTAATAATAAGTCTCTAATAATAAGTCTCGTTTCATTCTTGTTGATTGAGTTCTTAACTCCAAGAATATTTCTATGTCTATGATCAAGATTTTATATTTAGCTTGATTATTAGTTCATAAAAAAATCATGTTAAAATAACAAGTCATATTATGACCAACTAGAGACATCGTTACCACCCTTTACTCCATCTTTCTTCTTGGTTTTTGATCCATCAAATTATTATTATCTTGGCATAAACTTTGCAACAATAATAGTCATATCTTATTATAATTAATGGTCTATATAAAAAAAGGTGTGATTTGCTTAGAATTTAGTCTTATCATCCAATGTTATCGATGTGGTGACAAGAAGTTATGAGAGATAGGGTTTGATAATAGTCTTGTAATGAAGATGAAAGAGAATATAATTTTAGTAGGTTAAGATAAGGTTTTACCCATATTTAAATTTAAGGCAAGTGTTTTGATATGTTTTAGCTGTATTCGAGAGGAATTAGAATTTAAAAGAGTTGTAATTTTTACTTTGTAATTTTTTTTTTTAAAAAAATAACCATGTTACACATATATACTCAAACACTAGTGGCTACAAAACTAAATTAAGATTAGATGAACTCAATCAATATGAAGAAGAGTGTAGGTTCTCAATCAAAACAAGGCAAAACTCCCCCATTCAAAATCTCGCTTAAATGCATTATTTCTTTGATTTACTCTTGAATTGTGAAAGAAAAGAAAAAAGAAAATTTCCTAATCAACAATATCAAATTAAAATTACCAAATAAACAAGAAAATGATCCAATTCTAACAAGATTTTAAATTGGGAACTGAGGAATTGGAGTTCCAAGATTAATTTTAGTTTTTTAAAGCAAAATACCCATATTGGCCAAGCAAAGTGCTGCGAACATCGGTATGCTGTATAATATGTATATTCAATTTCTCAGGCACATGTTCATTCCAGAAACGACAAATTTTCACTTTCAACAAGAATAAAAAGAGATTAAAAAGTTATTGCGAGATATGCTTATCAAGATATTAAAAAAAAAAAAAAAAAAAAAGATATTGGACCGAGACCAAACGTAAGATCGCAAAGTATATAGCGTACAATTAAAATTAAGAATCACCTCGATACCAGGAAATCAATTATCTGGCCGGCTTATCCTTGGCAATATATGAATCCGAAAGGCTTCAAATCCCGGTGGCGTTTCCACCATCCATAGTCTCACCGGAAGCGCCACCACATCTAGCACCACAAGCTCAGTACTCCCGCCGCAAGTAACACAAACTCTACCGCCACCAGCAGCAATCTGTTGTGCTCCAATAAGCCTTTCTGACTCCATTATATGCTCCCAGCAATCCCTTTCTGGATCATATTTTCTAAGCACACCTTTGGCTTCATCCACCACATACATAACCTCCTCGTCCATGGCTGCCACGGGTCCTCTCCACCCTGCAACCATACCCTCTGGCATGTTCTCCCATGTGTCCTTCTCAGTGTCATAAACAATCCCTTCTTTAGCTGCATCTCCCTTCATATTCACCATACAAAGTTTCCCTCTCCATCCTACTGCATCAATAGCATCCCTACTAAATCTCCCATTTTTCAGTTCTTTAACCTTTACCCATTTCCATGTGGTTGTTTTATTGCAGATGTTGGAGATCATGGCTTTGTTGTTTTGCAAATCCCACTTCTCCAATGACTTGGCCACATCTGTGTTGTATTGGGATCCGATCCCACTCGCCACATAGACCGTGCCATGTGCCGAGCCAGCAGCACACCAGCGGCGAGGTGTGGCGAGGGGAGGACCAAAGGCCCATGAGCCTGAAAATGGATTGAAAACAAGAGGGCGAGAGAGAGCGGGTGAAAAACTGTGAGAAGTAGCAGCAAGAAGTACCAAGCGATCAGAGGCGGAGATGGTTTGGATAGGAAGGTCACGGGAGATAAAGGAAGGGTGGCGAAGGATGAGATGGAGTGGCGGATCTGGTGGTGGAGGAGGGAGAGAATCCCACCGCGAAGAAATGGGGTCAAAGTTAAAGAATTGGATTGAATTATTATCAGGAAGGTTATGGTTTGTATTCGTTGATGATAGCACTGCATACAAAGAGAAGAAAGGAGGGAAAGAAGGGGAATAGATTAGGCGACGCCATGCGTGGCAAACAGTGTAAAGAGTTGAAGGGTGAACAAGGGAGAGACAAAACTGGGCTATGTCGTTAGGGAGACCTGGTATGAGAGGCTGTTCTAGGTGGCGGTGGTGGCCTGTAATTAGCTTTCGACGTTTGGTGGGGTTTTTGTTGGTAGTGTCAGTGATGAAAGTTTGGGTGGAATTGGCCATGAAATGGAAGGGGAAGATTTGTTGTCTGGGAAGAGCTTTAATAATGGCCTTTTTAGTTTTTACTTATTCTGAGTTTTTGTTTTTGTTTTTGTTTTTGGCTTTAAAGATAAGCCATAAGGAGATCTCATTGGTGGACAAGTGGGGATCGAAAAGCGTGTCGTGGAAGATGAAGCCTAAGGAAGCTAGCACAGCACATCTTAAGGTAAAATAAATGGCCAAAGTAGAGTGGGAATTGAAAATGTAGCAGCTGGCTGTCGTGCAAGAGAGGGAGAGGGGGGGAAGTAAAATACTTTAGGGTTTAACCACCTGTTAGAATTGCTTTTCAAATAGTATTTTTTAAAATTTAATTTTTTTTTTATTTTTTTCAAATAGTATTTTTTAAAATTTTTTTTTTTTTTAAATTATTTAATATATTAATATTTAAAATAATTTTTAAAAAATAAAAAATATTTTTTAATATATTTAAAATAAAAAACATTTAAAAAAAATATTATCTAACTCTCATATATCTTCTAAGCATTTCCTAGATCGACCGGGATGATCAACCAAAACACTATATATAATAGCTTAGTCAGATAGTGTTCTGTAATAGTTATTTTTTAAAATAATATTAAAATTATTTAAAAATATAATAAAATCAATTTTTAAAAGTACAAATATATAAAAGGAAAAAAAAAACTTTTGGACCTGTTCAAAACGCTACCTTAAGCAATCAATGGGAAACACAAGTAATAAATGAGAAAAGGTGGAGCAGTTAGAGGAGGTGTCAGCAAGCTCATGATGCTCTGTAGCTCTACGTGAATAGGTAAAGCTGTTACAGGAGGTGTCAGCACGTAGAGTTGGTGGGGTTTAAAATTTCATCCATTTAAAAAAAAATCGTACAAACTTATTAAATTAGGCTTATTTTTCTATATAAGTTCTTAACTATATTTATTTTTTTACTGTACTACTTTCAGTAAAAAAATCCGTGAATGTCTTCGATGCACTAATAGCGAGAAAAAATTTCACCATGGGTTTCAGTTTTCTTTGATAATGTCAATTGTTATCGGGGAAACGGTACTTTGGGCATAAATTCAGTTTATTATGGATTTTAATAATGTATTAATTATTTTGCTTTTTAATTGTTAGAAAACTTAGGGTATGTTTGATATTATGATAGTAATTAAAAATTAAAGTTTTTTTTTTAAATATATTAAAAAAATATTTTTTATTTTTTAAATTATTTTTTATATTAGTATATTAAAACAATCTAAAAATATTAAAAAATAAATTTTAATATTTAATATTTAAAAAAATATAGTTTGCACCGTATTTTTAAATAGTTCTTACTTCATGTCATTTTAGCTTTTCTCCTACTATTTCTATCACATTAAAACAATTTAAAAATAGAAAAAATTAATTTTAAATAAAAAATTAAAATTTTACTTGACTACTATTTCAAACAGAGTAAAAAATAAGGTTTAATGTAACATGTAAACCCGTTTCATTCTCTATATGCAGAGAGTCTTCATGTATTTTGATTGATTTTATATATATATATATTCAATCAAATAAAATTTCTATAAAATAAAAGGTCTTTCTCGTATTTATCACTCACTTATTTCACTTCGCAAGCATTATGACGTTCAATGGATTCACCAAAATTATCACGAGCATAGATAGGTACAGGACCAAAGGATGGCAAGTAAGGACTCGGCCTCTAAAATATTTTAAAACTTTCTATTATTTAATATTTTTAATTTAAATAAATAATTTTTTTAATAATATATGTATTATTATATTAATTTGGTCTTCCCTGTAAAATACACCCCGCTCCGCCCCTGAGCACAGAGGATGGAACATGGATAAATTAAATACGAGGGGATTAATCATACATTCATTTGGCTTTTTATGGAATGAATGCATGTCTCATCGGATAATCAACGAATTTATTGTTTTTCCTCCGTTTCAAATCACTGTTTGGCATCATTTAATCTGGAAAATTACCAAAATTCCTCTCTCTCTTTGTTTTTTTTTTTATGTTGAGTGATCGCCTTTCGTACATTTATTGGTTAGCAAATCATGCTAATTTTTTTATTTGTTTATGTTAATTTTTTGAGTTTATTCAAAAAATTGTAAATTTTAAATTGATTTGATTTGGTTTTAATTTAAAAAATAAAATTATCTCAAAAAATTAAACAATAAAGAAGACTATATATAATCAAGGAGACCAAATTATCTATTTTTTGTTTTGAAAAAATATAACACACCAAAAATAACTTAACTTTATTTTTTTGTTTTTATCCATTTAAACTTATTTAATCTTGATAAAAGCAAAACCTAATCCAATAATTTATCTGGTTTAAAATATAAAATTAAATTAAATTTAGATAGAAATTCACTTTACTTGTGTCGTAATGGTATTAGGGGTAACTACCTCCACAAGTACCACTTGCCACGTAGACATGCGTAAAATATTATAATAATAATAAGAATAAGAATAATAATAAAGATGGAGTAAAGAGTAGGTGAATCTGAAAAAGGAGATTTTGTCGTATTTGTGTACGACAACAACGAGAGGTCCTTTTTGTCACGTGAAATCCACCATTGCACGCATTTGCCGCCTTCTTCGCCTAATCGGTGCTCAGCCGCCGCCATTCGAGCTCGGCTTCCCAAATCGGCGTTCTTTTGTTTACTTCCCAGTTGTTGCGCCCACGCATCCTTGTATAGAACGATGATTGATAGAGATTATAAACACGTATATATTCACAAAACCAAAAAGAGGAAGTAGATTTACTGTTTGATCTTACTGTAAAACACTGTTAATCGAATCCATGCTTCTTCTCTTTTTTAATATTAAATTTATTTGAGAATAGATTTTGTAATTTTTTAAATTTATTTTGTATAATATTATGTTGATTTTATAATTCAAGTTAGGAGAATAGTGGGTCAACCTAAATAAACTTAAGTTTTTTAAGGGATTTTTATAAAAAATTATTTTTTTAAAAAATATAATTTAAAATTATATTGATTAAGAATTAATTTTTATAATTTATTTATTTATTATGAAATTATCTTAATTTTATTACTCGAATTATATGCTTGGTAGATTAACCCATGTTGATTCAAGTTATTTTTTTAATTGATTTTTTTAAATATTATTTAAAATTAAATTGAATGAAATTAGGTATAGTAATTTATTTTGATTTGTTTTATATGAAGTTATTAAATTTTTATAATTCAAATTATAAATTTAAATTATTAATATGTATTGATATAATATATTATTATTTTATTATTTTAAAAACAAAATATATGGTCTTCTAACACAAGATAATGATGTAATACTATATATAAAAACATAATTTTTATTATTACCTCAAAGTGCATCTTAAAATATTTAGTTTATCTACTTTAACATTTTAAAAAAGTTCAGTGAGATTAATATTAAAATGATTCATTACATTCAATTGACAAAAATGTTTGGTCTTGGACGGACAAACCATCATTTCATGAAAACAGCAGTGATAGTCTTTTATTTAATGACAAATGATAATACTGGTAAAGAAGCAAATATTCTTAACGAAAAATAATTTTAAAAATACAATAAAATATTTTAAATCGGATTACTTGACAATTAAGTTGTTGGTAAATTGTAATACTGTAATTTTATAGTCCAAGAATGACACGCAATGTGTAATGAAAAGAAAGATTTGTAACTATAAAAAACATGATTTATCGATTTGAAAGAGTGTTTTAGCTTCATATTTGAACTAATTTATAATTCAATGATGTTATTGTTAAATTCAAAGTGTCGGGAATTGAATAAGTATAATAAAAACTCAATTTTTATCATAAAAAATTAAAAGGACAACAAAAAAGGAATGATATTGTTTTTTTCATAAAAACAAATAATAAATTTCATAATAAAAAATTACTTTATAAAATAACCACTTTACACTTCCAAATATACCTTAAAGAGACAAAAACCAAGAAGTAACGTACCACCTCTTCAAATCCCATCAAAGGCTGCATGCAGTGTTAGAATTAAATAACGTTTTAATAAATGACAAAAAAAAGAGTCGTATTAATAATGTAAAAGAGACTTTCAACACAACCATAATTAAATTGAGAGCAGACAATCAATTGGTTGACTTTAGCTTAATAATAATAATAATAATAATAATAATAATAAAAAGTCATTGACAGTCGAAAACCACATCGTAAATCCATTTCCATGCCATCCTTTTGAATTTTCTTGGCAATAATTAAGAGTGTAGAGAGTGATCTCTTCTTGCCAACCATAAAAGAGCAAAAATATGATCCACATGTATAAAGTGTTCTAGAAGGGATTGTTTCATTTTTACTGTATTTGTTGTATTGTAAACAAAAACATAATAAATTCAATTCCAAGTCTCCTAATCATAAAATAAAAATATTTATCTACGTTTTTTTATTATGTAAAATAAAAATTGAATTTGCATTTCTAAATTACGTGTGAATATAATTATTGAAAAAAATTGTAAATTAACTTGAATAAATTCTTGATCATCAAACTAGAGAAAACAAAAACTAAATAATATCCACACGTAATTTTGAATACTTGATACTCAATCGAAAAAAAAAAAAATTGAAACATCGGATTGCAAGAAAAATATAATTGAATTTTTTCGATCACAAGAACGCAAAAGTAAATAATATTCAACACTTTCCAATACGAAACCTTGCGCTCACATCACATCAGGCCTTTACTTGACAAGACCTTATGTCAGGCTATTTATAATCATGCATGAGAACGTAGATATGCCTTTAATATTTTATTTTTTTTTAAGTAAAGGGCATTTAGAATGGTTTGACGAGGCATTGGAATATTATAACTCAATTCTTTGACTTTCTGGTTTTAGATTACTACTATTGAATAAAAATCATAATAAATCGATTTATTTATGAACATAGTTGTAATTTATTAACATAGTTGACATGGATAATGTAACTTACTTGATTGTCGTTTTTTATTTTTAGCTATTTACAGCTGGTCAGGGAATAGAATATAACTTATTTGATTGTTGATTTTCTTTTTAGCACAGCTGTTCAGAGAATAGAATAATGGAATAAATAATATAATTTGGGAGTAGAATTATCAAACAAGTCCAATAATGTAGAGAAGATATCTCATCTCAAATGACTCGTCGATCTTCTGCTCCATGTCATGCTAAACCATACAATGGTCATATATATATATATATATATGGGTAGATATGCCTTTAATATTATTTTTTTTAAGTAAAGGGCATTAGAATGGTTTGACGAGGCATTGGAATATTATAACTCAATTCTTTGACTTTCTGGTTTTAGATTACTACTATTGAATAAAAATCATAATAAATCGATTTATTTATGAACATAGTTGTAATTTATTAACATAGTTGACATGGATAATGTAACTTACTTGATTGTCGTTTTTTATTTTTAGCTATTTACAGCTGGTCAGGGAATAGAATATAACTTATTTGATTGTTGATTTTCTTTTTAGCACAGCTGTTCAGAGAATAGAATAATGGAATAAATAATATAATTTGGGAGTAGAATTATCAAACAAGTCCAATAATGTAGAGAAGATATCTCATCTCAAATGACTCGTCGATCTTCTGCTCCATGTCATGCTAAACCATACAATGGTCATATATATATATATATATATATGGGATTGCTTTCCATAACAAAAAGAAGAGAGATTTGTTTTCTAACGAAAAGTTTTTGTATTTAATTTCTGGCAGTACGATACTCTAGTCAAATACAACATATTGATTTTATCATTATGATATATTAGGTGTTTATAAATATTTATAAATGTAGTATTAATTATTTTTTAAATTTTTTTTACTTAAAAATACATGAAAATAATATTTTAAATTTTTAAATTTTTTCGATTTCAATAGATCAAAATAATTTAAAAATTTTAAAAATTATTTTTTAAAAAAATAATTATAAATAATTATAAAAACAAGTTGCATCGCAGCCCATAAACAACCCTTAATATGACAAAAGTCCACAATTAACATGCCAATCTTTTTATTTTTGATTAACATTAGTGTCCAGGTCAACTTGCACGTACTTCAACTAATCTCACGGGCTCTGAAGTTAACGACCATATAAGTCTTCAATGACCCTGAGAGGACTCAAACTCGTGATTATTAAAAAACAAATTTAAAATCTAATCAATTAAACTACCCCTTACAATTATTAAAATTCCAATCTTGTTATCATGAATTGATGTTGTTGAGCATTGTGCCTTTGTTGGTACGTCATTCCTTTGACATAACCAGTCAAGCAGGAGCCTTGGAAAACCTATAAAAAGTTGAGGGAAGATGAGTAAGTAATTATGCATAATGCATTTTAATTTAATTTAGTTAATAATAAATATTAAATTGATTATTTTACATTTTAGTTGTGTTTCTATAACTAGCATATTGGAAAATTTATATCCATCAGTAATGCCTCACCCAATGTTTCCCTCATTGAAAAACAAATCTTAAAATACATTATTAATTCTCAATCTCTCTCTCTCTCTCCCCCCCCCCAAAAAATCTTAAAATACACTATTAATTCTCAATCTCTCTCTCTCTCTCTCTCCCTCCCCTCTCTCTTATAAAACACTCTAAAAAAAATAAGAATTTTAATTATCATAACATATTTCTGTGTTATTCTCCAAATTATTATTTTTTAAATAAAAAATAAAATAAAGACTAGCATTTTGAAAAAAACAAGCTACGAGGATTTCACATGTAAAAAAAGTCAAGGTGCAATTTTAGATGGAACTGGAAATCTAATTGCATGTCATTTTATCCAAAACCAAAGAGATAATACAAATTCAAGGTCAAATTAAATAATTATTGGATGAATCTGTATAAAAATTAAATCTAAGAATATAATTAGACTTTTAATAGGTCAATTTCATTTAATTATGGGTCAATTTAAAGTTTAATTATATTTAATAATTAATTTGGGTCAAATTGAAGGATTTGATTAGATGCAAGGACTTAATTATACCTTAAATGGATCAAATTAATTTTATTAAGGGTTTAATTGGTAAAAATTAAGTTTGGGAGCTCAATTTGGGCTTAATTAAGAAGATTAAAATTTTAGAAGAACAAATTTAAGTTTTACCAAGTTAATTGATTGAAATGAGGGGTAAAATTACAAGAAAATCAAAGTTTTTTAGGTCACTTAAAGGCTAAATTGAAGAAACTCATAGCCAAGGATCATTTTACAAAAAATATCGAATTATGGGGACCCAATTAACTGAAGTTAGGGGTGAAATTAAAGATAATTGAAAGTTTAATAGTCAATTGAAGGTCAAATTATATAAATCCAAGATCAAGGACCAAAATGAAAAGGACGCTGAAATCCGATGTTGAAATTGAAGTTCTTTAGGGGCAAATTTGAACAAATTTGAATGTTTGAAACTAATCAGGGGTGTAGTTTAGAGAAATCATACATTGAAGGACTAAAATAAACTTGACCAAAATGATGCCATTTTGGTTACATGTTCATCTTCTTATCTAGAGAAGTTACTCTAGTGGCCTTCTTTCCTAGATATTTAATGTTTCATCCCTTTACACACAAACGATCACCTAACATTTGACTACATGCTAGTGTGATCTTTTCTAGTTGATTGACGCCACAATGGTTATGACACCACCCCAAAATGGCAAAACCAACCAACCATTTTCCTGTAACAAATTTGGCATCCAATGATAGCTACTTTGAGCCAATGATTGAGATTTTTCTGGGTTGAATAAAAAGCCAACATTTGACACCAATAAGGATGAAACATTCCTCTTTTACTTCTTATAAATAAGAGTGAATTTCATGATCATTGAGAGGATAAATCAAAGGCCAAAGTCGATAAAAAATCAGCTTTTCCACCTGGTTTTTGCCTTTTCTACCACTATTTCTCTCTTCTTTCTCTTTCCATCATGACCTTCTACCACCACCATTTTCACCATTAACCTGACCACCACCATTTTCTTGCATATTTTTTTATTAATTTTGTATAATATCAAGATATATATTTACATTGTATTCTAAAGGTTTTCCAAACATGTTTTCATAATTTTTTTTTGTATTTTTCTCATTTTTAAAAAATATATAAAAAATATATCATAACTAGTTTATGATTCTCAGCTAGGATTTGACTAAAATATCAAAAACCCTTCACTAATCATTTTGTTCATTTTATATTAGGGTATAGATGTAAACTCTAATATTTGGGTATGTAAAACTACACAATAGAATACACCCTTATGTATTAAAGATACAAAATGCAAAATAAATATGATGCTAAAATTTAAACTTAGAATGGTTATGATTAAACTCAATAAAGTAAAAGATTTCATCACTAAGGGAGACACCATCAGCCCCTTATGCTAGGTAATCTCTTCCTCCCTTTTCATCCCTCCTTTATCATTATTCTCCTACATGCAAAATGATAATTCGTTTTGCATGCAAGGCGTAGGGGGGAAAATAAATAACTCCCCTAAGTTTGGGCTAGATCTATGCCAGCCTATCCCATAATGGTTGGGCCTGATTCAGCTTAATCTAAAACAAGAAAAAAATAACTAGGTCTATTGGGCCAATACCAACTTAACTTCATTGGATCGCAAGTTAACCCAAAAAGGTTAGGCTCGACCCATATAGTTAAGCTGGCCCAACCAAATACATAATAATAATAATAATAATAACAAAACAAAAAAAAAATTCAAAAGTCCTTTAAAAAAAATTCATGATTTTCTTGCATATTTTTTTTATTAATTTTGTATAATATCAAGATATATATTTACATTGTATTCTAAAGGTTTTCCAAACATGTTTTCATAATTTTTTTTTGTATTTTTCTCATTTTTAAAAAATATATAAAAAATATATCATAACTAGTTTATGATTCTCAGCTAGGATTTGACTAAAATATCAAAAACCCTTCACTAATCATTTTGTTCATTGCATATTAGGGTATAGATGTAAACTCTAATATTTGGGTATGTAAAACTACACAATAGAATACACCCTTATGTATTAAAGATACAAAATGCAAAATAAATATGATGCTAAAATTTAAACTTAGAATGGTTATGATTAAACTCAATAAAGTAAAAGATTTCATCACTAAGGGAGATCTATCGTGGATCTTAGAAAAATACCAAAGAATAGAAACTTGATCTAAAAAAATAATTAAACAATAATGCAGTTTACCTTAGGTAGGGTGTATTAGGGGTGATGCTTCTTTCCCTTGCACAACCAGTCATTTACCCGAACTCTCACAAACCATTTGGTTTTCTAGTAACCTTAATACTAGGTGATGACTCTTAAACATTAATAATAATTTTATGATTAAACCTAAAACCCTTTCCTTTCCAATACCTCCTCTCAGGAGACACTTAAAGCACACTAGTCCCGACATCGCCCTGCGACACTAATAAACTAGAAATATCCAGGTTGTGGAGAATAGTGAAAACTAGTTTACTTGTTACGCTACTAAGGGTTAGACTAAAGAAATTTTGAATGTGAAAAAGAAATATAAAAAAAGCAAGGAATTTTTTGATATTATCACAAACCCGATCATGTGAGTTAAACTTGAAAACTCCCAGCTTAAGTCCTTACCAAGTACAAGTTTTAGGGGTGATGCTTCTTTCCTTTGCACAACCAGTCATTTACCCGAACTTTGACAGACCATTTGGTTTTCTAGTAACCTTAATACTAGGTGATGACTCTTAAACATTAATAATAATTTTATGATTAAACCTAAAACCCTTTCCTTTCCAATACCTCCTCTCAGGAGACACTTAAAGCACACTAGTCCCGACATCGCCCTGCGACACTAATAAACTAGAAATATCCAGGTTGTGGAGAATAGTGAAAACTAGTTTACTTGTTACGCTACTAAGGGTTAGACTAAAGAAATTTTGAATGTGAAAAAGAAATATAAAAAAAGCAAGGAATTTTTTGATATTATCACAAACCCGATCATGTGAGTTAAACTTGAAAACTCCCAGCTTAAGTCCTTACCAAGTACAAGTTTTCAATTAAATTATGTTGGAGTTGCTTTTTTGTAACATACTTGATTTGACGAGTCCAAAAAAATTCAAAGAAAAAAAATTAATGACATAAAAAACAAAGACTAGATGCATAGGTTTATAAGGAACCTGGACAACTATTAAAAAACGTTTTCGTCTTTAAGAAAAAATAAAGGTGACTTTTTTTTTTATCAATTCTAATCAACTTAGGTTAACTCGTTAAACTTGTGACATGAGTTATGGATTCCAATAATATTTTTTATTTTAATTATATGATAAAAAAATAAAAACCAATTCAAAATAAATTAATATTGAAGAATAAAATTAAAAAAACAATAAAAAAGTCATAAAAAACCAATGTTGAATGGTAAAAAAAATAAAAATAGGTGGGGCTAGGTGTACAAACATGAGTGGCCTAGCGTGTAAGAGCCTTAAAAAAAACTTAGACGCGTAGGTCTAGGTTAGGCTACCTGGATTACCAAAAAAAATGGATTGACTTAAGAAAAAAAATAAAGTTGACATTTAAAAAACTATTTTAACAATAGCATATTAAATCGATTCTGGTTAATATAGGTTAACTCATCAAAATTATGATATGGCTTGTGGACTACAATGAGTTTAAAAATATTTTTTTTTGTTTTAATTATAAAAAAAATAAATATGACCCAATAGCATGTCTTATACCCAAACCCACACATATGATTTTTTTTTTTAAGATCCTGACATGTTGGCCCATTTAGGTTTGCATGCTTGGCCATATTGTTGATATTTTATTTTTAGTTTTAAACAGAACAAAACAGGTGACACGTTACATGTTAGGGTAGGCAATGCTTCTCCTATTATACCCAACTCAAAATCTTGTCAGCACTATGGTAGTTGAAAAATCACGAGTTAAGGATTTTTTGGTTGAAAATCCATTTCTCAATTTATTTTCACACAAAAACAAATAATAAACATCATGAAAGTCTTCCTAAACCACTTATTAACCTCAAAATACTCTAAAATCACTTAAGAAAACCAATAACTGAAAAAATCAAAATGAAACCCAATATCCCTTTTCTTATATGTTTACAGGGAAAAGTTCTCATCATCGAACTCCCTTCATTGAATGGAACTGTAGACACCAATTTTAACCATTTTTATTATTGATATCACAAAAATCAACCATTTTTCTCTATTTGGTTGTTTTTCTTGCAACTTTTTTTTTCTCTTTTTAAAAAAAGAATGCAATTGAAAAAAAAGATTGGAAATTAAAAAAAAAATAGAATGTTCATTGTAGATACGAACAATGGCTAGCCTTAAGTGTTTTTTATTTTTTGTTAATATGCCGCTCTAGCATTTTTTGATTTTAAAAATTCCCCTCATTTTGAACATTGTTTAGTTTAATGGTCATTAATATATTAAACTTTGGTAAAGTTTTAAAGTTCTATAAGACATTTTTTTTCGAAGGGTAAAAAAAAGCTTGAATTTATATTCAGTGAATTTTTTTTTTTAAGGGTAAAAAAAAAAGCTTGAATTTATATTCAGTGAAGTTCTGTTAACTACAACCAAGTTTGATTTCAATGCTTTTATAAGATATTAGCCTTTGTTGTTATTTTGGCTTCAACCTTCTTTACCCTTTTAAACTATATTTGTTAGGAGGGATATGTATAGAGGTGGGGGTGGATGAGGTCATTGTGGATAGATAGAGAAGAGAAAGGATACTTTACCTATGCATTTAATTGAATTTTTATCTTTTAAATTAAATAGGTCATGAATGAGGTCAAGTGTCTTGTTCTTTTTAAATTTAAATCCTCGAAGTCAATTTATTTTTTCTCAATCAAAAAATAATTATTTCAACTCTCTGAAACAAGACAACAAACAATCATTCATGGAAACATCAATCTTATTAAACATTGGAGATAAACATATGACAAATATCATTGAAATGCTGGCTTGAATAATAAATAGATTTGTTTTCCATGTTATTATTTTGGGTTTAAATCCAAAAATATATTGCATGATTAAATTTCCTAGTGAGTCAATCTCGACATGCTGGGTTTGTGCTAAAAAACATCTTAGATGTAGTGTTTCATAGTCCATGAAGAAAAGAAGAATCAGAAAGAATGACAGAGAAAGATTGTAGTTTATTTCATTTCAGCTGTATTACATTCTATCACATATATATACACATCGTGCATTGATTACAAGAATGATTCTAGCTACATCTCTGATATTCCTTCTAAGAATAATGCTGGAATCAACTCATAAATAGAAAAAGAATCATGATAGAAAAGGGAAGAAGAATCATATCAGATAATATAGATATATCTGTCAATACTCCCCCTCAAGTTGGATCAAGAAGATTGATTGATCCAACTTGGAAAGCAACAATTGAAATCTGGCAGAGGGCAAGACTTTGATGAATAAGTCTGCAAGTTGATCCTGGTTCCTAGTATATTGAGTAACAATCATCTGTGACTGAACTTGCTCCCTAACATAATGACAATCAACTTCGATGTGTTTGGTTTGTTCATGAAATACTGGATTAGAAGCAATAGGTTGAGGGTGAAAGACACCTGAATCAGTTAACAATGCTTTCAGCTATATAAGTTCAGATGTAGTAGAGGCCATGTTGTGATATTCAGCTTCACCGTTGGAATGAGCAACGACTGATTGTTTTTTACTTTTTTATGAAACTAGATTTCCTCCAACAAAGATAAAATACCCCATAGTATATTTGCGATCAAGAGTATTCCCTGCCCAATCTGCGTCAGTATAACCGAGTATCTGTGTGTGACCATGGTTTTGCATAAAAATTCCACGTCCAATAATGCCCTTGAGATATCGAAGAATTCGTTTAACGATCATCACATGGGTTGCAGTAGGTGAGTGCATGAATTGACTGACAATACTAACTGAATGACTCAGATCAGGCCGTGTGATGGTAAGATAGATAAGGTTGCCCACCAATTTTCGATAAAGCTGAGATTGATCAAAAGAGTCCTCATCTAAAGTCAGTTGAAGTTTGCTATCTAGAGGTGTCTTTGCAGGTTTACAGTCAAACATATCAGTTTCATGTAACAAGTCTAGCACATATTTGTGTTGATTAAAAAATAATCCTTTGTGAGAAGTACCTATCTTTATGCCAATAAAATATTTAAGAACGCTGAGGTCCTTAATAGCAAATCGCTGATGAAGAATACCCTTAAGATTGGTAACAATTGCATGATTATTACTAGTAACAATAAAATCATCAACATAAATTAAAACCACCAACCTTTCATCAGGCTTGATACGAAAAAATAACGAGCGATCAACAATGCTTCTAGTGAACCTAAGTTCAGTAAGTACAGTGCTCAATTTAGCATACCAAGCACGAGGAGATTGTTTCAAATCATAAATATATTTATGCAATTTGCAGACCAACTTTGGATCATTACTCTGAGGATGACCGGGTGGTAACTTCATATACACTTCTTCTTGGAGGTCGCTGTGTAAAAAGGCATTCTTAATGTCCATTTAAGATAAAAACTTTATAGCAACTAAGAGCAGAGTTTGAATGGTGTTCATTTTTGCAACTGGTGCAAAAGTTTTCTTTTAGTCTAAACCATATGTTTGAGTGAAGTCTTGGGTGACCAATCTTGCTTTATGTCCTTCAATAGAACCATCTGTCTTGAATTTGATCTTGTATACCCAACGATTTCTAACAATTTTTTTATTCTTTGGAAGTGAGATAATACTCCAAGTGTGATTGGCATCCAAAGCTTGAAGCTCTTCGTACATAGCCTTCTGCCAAACGGTTTGATGATAGGCTTTATGAAAATTGCATGATTCTGTTGCTTTGGCGATAATGCTGAGATATGCTCCATAAAATAAAGACAATCTATGATAGGCTAGAACATTGGTTACAAGATGCTTCACTATATTCGTCACATAACCATGAAGCCTCGATGATGATCTATGATTACGAATAGGATTACGCTTGGAGGAGGAACGAAGGTGCTCCTAATGTTCAATTTGCAGATCAACCTCGTCTGTTATGGTCGGAATAGGATCAGTATGGATGTCCATTCTTGCATTATAGTGAGACTGTTCTGGGCAATATGCCTCGACTATTGGAGTTGGCAATGGAAATAAAGCTAATGAAGACTCATCGTGATTAATGATCTCACTGGAAGAGGAATAATAAGATGTGTGTCATCAAACCGAACATCCCTAGTAACAACAAGCTTATGAGTGGTGTGATTATAATACTTATATTCCATCTGTGTTGAAGAATAGCCTAAGAACATACATTTGACTGCTTTGTGATCCACATGTTAAAGAATAACCCTAGAACATACATTTGACTGCTTTGTGATCCAATTTGTCACGCTGAGAGGATGGAATGTGCACATAATAAGAACAACTAAAGACTTTCAGATGTGATAAAGATGGCTTATTCCATGTCAATAACTCAGTTGGAGAATTAAATACTAGATTTTTACTAGGCAATCAATTTACAAGGTAGGCAGCTGTGAGTACCCCTTGACACCAAAATATTTTGGAAACATGTATTTGAAACATGAGTGATCTCGTTTTCTCTAGTAAGTCTCAGTTTTTTCGCTCTGTTATTTTGTTTTGTTGTGGAGTATGGACATAACTAGTTTGGTGAATAATTCAATATCATGATATTGGACATATATTCAGAGCCATTATCTGATCGTAGGATTTGGTTTTAGATGAGAATTCAGTATGAACCAAATGATGGAAATCTTGAAATATAGTGGCAACTTTACTTTTGCTTTTAACAAATATAGCCAAGTAAAACGAGAGAAATCATTAACAAATGTAATGAAGTATTTATAACCATTAAAAGACTCAACGACAGGTCTCCAAACATCGAAATGAACTAAATCAAAAAGTTTAATTGAATGATATGGAAGAAGAAAATGGTAAACGAGTAGATTTTGACCAAAGGCAAATATCACAGTTCATTGATTTGTTGTTCAAATACGGAAATAGTTTTTCCAAAATAGGCTTTGAAAAAATGGTAAACGAGTAGATTTTGACCAAGGGCAAATATCACAGTTTATTGATTTGTTGTTCAAATATGGAAATAGTTTTTCCAAAATAGGCTTTGAAGGATGTGCCAAATGTTGATGCCATAACTGTGGCTTTGAAGCTAAACAACCAGTGACTTGAAAACTCTTGGGTATGCAAAAATCTTTAGAAAAGTAATAAAGACCTTGAAAGGAGAATCCTTTATCAATCATCTTCCTGGTGACTAGATCTTGAAGTACAACATTATAAGGAGAGAAAACAACACGACAATTTAGTGATGTTGTAATTCTTCCAACAGAGAGTAGTTTAAACGGGAAATAGAAACATACAAGACTGGAGATGCAATTGTTTGAGAGAGTAATTTAATCATTCCTTCCCTAAAAATTGGTGCATATTTACCATTAGCAACAAATATTGGAGATGGTGGAGAAAAATTGTTAAAGTCAAGCAATTGATTACATTTGTTGGTTATGTGATCAGTGGCACCTGAATCTATGATCCAAAAATCATGCAAATTACTTACAATAAGAGCATAAGAAAAGGCATTCAAAACATCTGATACATCCGGAGGTGAGACATTTTTATTTGCAGCTAAAATTCCTGCAAACTGACCAATCAGTGCTGATGAATCTTTGTTCTCCTCTAAATCACCTTTACTCTGTTTTGCACTATGCTTTGCATAAAGATAGAATGCAAATTTGTTAATAAAGTTGACTGGGCTAGAAGTAAATGTTGATAATCCATTTGCAGACTGGTTGGTTACAAAATTGGCTTTATACCTAGATGGTTGAAAAGACTTATGTCCTCCCTTGCTATCTCTTAAAAACTTTGGTTTTTGTTCAGGATGAAGATCCCAACATCGTTCAACTAAGTGTCCAAGATTGTTGCAATGGTTACATTTCAAATTAGGTCTTTTACTCTTGTACCCTTTCTCTTCATAACATCTTTGATGGGATACAAAAGCTCGGCTTTAGAGAAATCTAATTTGCTGCTCAAGTTCATAACCTTTCTTCCAGTTTCATCCTGTTGAATAGTCACACACACATTTGCAAAGGATGGTAATTCAGAGTTCATGAGTATACGACTACAAAGATATGAGTATACGACTACAAAGATCTTTATAGTCATGAGATAAATTAGCCAACAGTTGGAAGATTTTATCTTCTTTAGCTCGTTTCAGTAAGGTTGCAGTTCATGAGTATACGACTACAAAGATCTTCATAGTCATGAGATAAATTAGCCAACAGTTGGAAGATTTTATCTGCTTTAGCTCGTTTCAGTAAGGTTGCAGCATCCATAGTGTGAGGTCGATAGATTGCCAATTCATTCCACATGTTTTTCCTATTTCCAAGGTATTGGAAAAATGATTTTCCTTCCTGGTGCAAGCATGAAATATCTTTCTTGAGCTGAAACACACGAGCAACATTATTTTGATTTCCATACATCTCTTTGACTGCATCTCATAAATCTGTAGCAGATTCAAAATAGCTGAAGATTTCAGCGATGTGTGGTTCCATAATGTTGAGTAGCCATGACTGAATCATCTGATCGTTAGCAAACCATGATTTGTTTGGGAGAGTAGACATCAGGAGCAGAATTACTTTTGTCAATAAATTCAATTCTTGATCTTCCACCAAGCACGCTAATGACACAGCCCTTGACCATGGGAGATAATTGAACTCATTCAATTGAGCGCTAATGACACAGCCCTTGATCATGATCATGGGAGATAATTGAACTCATTCAATTGAACAGAACACAAATGTTGATTTGAATTCATATCAGAAATATTCAAATCAGAATATAGATGTTGATTGAATGAAAAAGGGGCAATAGAACTTTCCATATTCTTCAATCCACTGGAAGCCATCTAAACAACAACTATATAAGACTACTAAGTATGATGAACCAGCTTTGATACCATAAAGAAAAGAAGAATCAGAAAGAATGATAGAGAAAGATTGTAGTTTATTTCATATCAATTGTATTACATTCTATCACACACACACATTGTGCATTGATTACAAAAATGATTCTAGTTACATCCCTGATATTTATCCTAAAAATAATGTTGGAATCAACTCATAAATGGAAGACCAGTCATGATAGAAAAGGAAAGAAGAATCATATTAGATGATATAGATATATCTGCCAATAGTCCACGATAAACCCTTGTAAGGAGGAACCAGGCATCGCTTGAAGCCCAACATTATCATTTTGGGTTTCCGACGAGAAAGGTGCATCACTTTCATGGTTTCTTGAACTAATACCAGGTGTAGTATTAACGAATAGATTAACAGTGACCGCTACAAGAAAAGAAGGTAAAGGAAGGAGAAGAAGAGAAAAAAGGGCATCTCTAAAATTTTATTCTCCATCACATGGGATTAGCATTCAACGCCATGCATCGATTGTGCTTTAGGTGAGTTTGGATTCAATTATAGCAAAACAAGAATCTTATGCTTGGCACCAAGAGTGATTCTCTACCTAATAAATATTGGTGCGCATTTTTTAGCTCAGGATATTTTCTTTAATTACATGCAATAATCCTCCCTTGCTAACCAAATATGTGAAAGCATGCAATTTCTTGCTGATTTTATCGACTTTTCTTGCAAAACTCCCAACTCCCAAGAGTTGTCCAAGTTATTGCCAAAATAACACCTTAAAAAGGTGGCAGCATATAAAAATGTTGCAGCAAATTGCTGGCTCTGCAATCAGGACAATAATCCAGTGGTGAAATTAAGCATGCAATTTCTTGCTTAATTTGTTTTCTTTTACGAAAAGTAATGGAGTGAGTAAAGTAACCACTTGATTTTGCAACATAAAACCAGCCCAGATAATTAGAGGCTCCAGCCCTGGGATTTCAAAACCTCACCGTTTATCAGATGACTCAAAAATGCTACTATCGTTGTCAGGCAAAGTTGAAGAAATTATTTGCATATGGTCAAACAAATCAAAATTATGGGCTTGCATAAAAAGAACCTCATTCTGTTCGAAGTTTCAACCAAACCACCCGCAAAATCACTTTTGGACGTTCTAGAGGATCATTTACGATGCAGCGTACAGCGTTAAAACACGTAAAACCATAGTTTTTTAAACTTTCAAACAGAAAATTAAAAACGAAACACCGATAATTTTATTTTTTTTATCTTTACCAACATAATTTCTTATCCTTATAACCATCAATAAATGCTAACAAAAAAATTATCTTAGTATATACAAATGAAATGATAAATAATATTGCAGTAAAATTCAAAAAGACAAATTATATGATGACGTAGCATTTACTATTTTTATTGAGAATTATACTTAACTTGTCAGTATTCGTGTTTTGATTTAAATTTTATTAAAAATTCTCCACTTTAAATAAGAAAATGTATTATTTTTTTATTTGAATTTAATTTTAAAATATTCAGTTTTTTTACATATCTTTAGCAATATATGTATTTTTTTAAAATATTTATAGTTTTTTCTAATATAGATTGATTACATGAATTAGTTTTTTTACATATCTTTAGCAATATATATATATTTTTTAGGTATTTACTTGTTTTATAATTTTTTCTAATATAGATTGATTACATGAATTTATGATTTGTACATGTTAAAGTTTGTTTTAAATTTTGTAAAATTATATTTTTTTATAAATTGATGAAACTTATATCGAATCTTTGATTTAGATGTCTTGTGATATATTTTATTAATTTTATTGTCGAGTTGAAATTTTTGGTAAATGCGTGTAAATTTGAATATATATATATATATAAAAATTTTTGGTAAATACGTGTAAATTTGAATATATATATATATATGTGTGTGTGTGTGTGTGTGTATTTGTATATATATATATAATGAATTAAGAGTATTATTAAAATATATTAAATAAGTCTGAACTAAATTAATATTTTTTTAAATTATTTAGTTAATGTAGTTAATTAATATGAATAAGTCTGAACTAAATTAATATTTTTTAAAATTATTTAGTTAATGTAGTTAATTAATATATGTTGTAATCATTATTTTATATAGATTTGATATAAGTAATGCATGATTATTCATAAATATATAAAAAATTATTTCAAGATTGTAATAAGATTCATGATTTTATTAATTATGTATTATCTAATTTAAAAAATATTTATAAAGTGGATATTAAATGTTCATGCGAGAAATATAAAAATAAAAAAAATTTGATTTAAATATTATAATGATATATTTATATAAAAAAATTTATAGAAGAATATCTATATTGATATACACAGAAATCTATACAATATCTATCTATATTGATATACACAGAAATCTATATATGCCCCGTAGGTACACGAAGGAGCTGTAATTGCACTTCCACGTTGATGAAATTATTTGTGACTTCCTTGATGTTTCTGTGTCCTTGAAGGATTTACATATTGCAAGCACAAAGTCTATGAGTGGCATCGAGATCAAATCACTTTTTAAAATAAAAAAGGAGATATATCAGATAACCATCATGTCAGGCATTTGTTGTTTTCTTTAGCATCTTGTCTTGTTAACTTAAACAGATATATAAACCAAAATGATTCTCTTGCTATCTGTGTTGGGTTTCACGTCGATTTCTAATTAAGAATATTACCAACATTGTAATTTGTTACCAAAGGCAAGTTCCTTTGAATGCTAGCATTACTTTCTTTTTTCCATAGATGATTGTTATTGCTTCTTTTCTTGCACATCAGAATGTTGCGATTGCTGGAAGTTCTCCTTTGGATCAGATCTGTTGTGGAAGAGTGTGGAGAGAATATAACCACAGAACAAGTTTAAGAGTACGTTTGGAAAACATTAAATAGCGGAAAGGTAATTTATGAAGTGTAAGTATCTTCATCATTCTCACATTCAAACTTCACAGTAGTCCTGCTTCGGTCCTGCTTCGGTTATTGTCGTGTTTAATTCATATTCTCTCCTTTCACACTCCTCCTCCCCTGTTTTTTCAGGTTGTTCCTGGATTTGGTCATGGAGTTTCTGCATAAAACTGATCCATGATATACATGTCAAAGGAGTTTGCATTGAAGCATTTACCTGATGATCCACTGTTCCAGCTGGTTGTCACTCTTTACTGATTACGTCATGCTATGCCTTTTTATGAAACACGGGTCTTTTTACTCCCATGGATAATTCTTTTACTAGCTAACCTAGTTTAGACCTGACCAGGTTTCTAAGCTTTGTGAAGTTGTTCCTCCAATTCTTACTGAGCTGGGCAAGGCAAGTTGCTCATCCTTTCGCTTTATGCAGAAAGCATAAATGACATATAATCATATATATGTCTCTCGGGCGGTAAGAATGTTATTTGTATTTTGTCCGTAGATCCAATTTCTAGTACATTTTGATGTTCCTCTCAAACTAATCATGGATTTTATGCTCCATGCAGGTTAAAAACCCATGGCTTAATGTTGATGCTTATGGTGGGGTGTTGCTGAACTACTACGGTTTAACTGAAGCTAGGTATTCCCTCTATATTTCTTCAAGCACCAGACTTTTTCAATCGCAACTATATTACTTGGAGGAAAGACGATAATGTTCTTTAAAATTGCTTATTTATAGCTACTACATAGTACTATTCGGTGTATTAAGGAGTATCGGCATTTGTTCTAGCCATTTTCGTTTTCTGTGATCCTGTGCCTTAAATTTTTCTGAATCAGTTTTCTTCTTCCAGATGATAGGGGACCTAGCTCTTGGATTGCCGCTAGAGAGGCCGAAAAGTGTTACAATGGGTTGGCTTGAGAATCACTGCTAGAAGATTCTTCCTGAGAAGTGGTGATGAATGCTCTATTTTTTTCCTCTGTAATGATTGCTCAGAAACATGAGATTCGTGTTGGATAGAGGACTAGTGTAAAGTTAACGAGCTCTATTGTAGTCAAATTTCCAGGAATTTCAAACTCTAGTATTGTTGAGTTTCTTCACAAATTTCTCAGTTATAACTAGGTGTCATCTCCAAATTTGATTGATCTATACCAACCTTCTTTTGACTTTAAAATCTTTGTTAATTATCTCCTAACTTCAAAATCCCTCCTAGTGAGAATCGAGAATTTATTCTACCCACAGTACCAAACCATGTTTTATTTTCGGTGATTTATAAACATTGAGCAGCTCTTTGAAAAGTTTCTTTCTGGCTTTTGATTCATTGATGTTCTTCATCGGTAGAAAGAGTTTGATGATGCTCTTCATCATCGACCACGCGGACGCCCTCCTCTACATCTTTGGTGAGGCTTGTAAAAGAGCCGTGCCTCTCATCAGCATCCCCTATGACATGTTTCTTGTGAGCTTCCCAAGCAGACAGAAACTAGAGAGAGTATTAATTATGATTTGGCACTCGACATGCCCAGACCACGCGGATGCAGGCATGGGCGATGAATCCAAGGGCCCTGCCCCCCAAGGTTAAAGCATTTTGTCCCCCTCCCCCTTGCTAATATAGTATATTTGGTCTCTTTTCCTTTAAGGAAATAATAATTTAATCTCTGAAAGATGAAAATTTGAAAAATAATAATATTCAGAGTTCATAAACAGAAACTAGAGATACAAATGACATGCAATTGAATTTATGAACCGAATTAAAGATGAAAATATTAGCCAGGAACTCTGTTAATTAGACTGCTTCAACGAAAAATGTGAGATCCCATCAAACCAAATTGATATAGTAGGTCTTCAAGAACTACGTGCGTGTATAATTAACCCCTTCTGAATACATTTTTGCACACAAATTCTCAGTCCTCAAACTTAGCATGATTATTTGTTGACATATAAGAGCATCACCTTCAAATCCATAATTCTTTGTCCTGCCCTGCCCTGCCCTATTTAGAGCAACTGCTGTCCAGAACCTCAATCAACTTGCTGGCTACGGTATGCGCATTAGCACTCGAAGATCCTCCATTAATCTGCAATAATTCAAAGCACTTTTGCAGCATCAGTAGACCAGGTTACATTTGATAATACGTCTGGTAAATTAATGACAGTCCAGACCTTGGTTTTAAACTGAAAATAATTGGTTTCGTAGCCAATATAGCAACTGGAAACAAAATGGAGATCCATTTGAAGCTCATCAAGAACCCTGGACACAAACAGCAAGCAATAATTGTTCTTCTTCCTTCGGTGAAGGACTTTGATGGTAACTTCATCACCAATAAGGCGCACATCTATCTCGGTATCCTTAGATTTCCTCTGAACCCAGCTATGCTTCTTCGAAAATGATGGTCCAATACTAGAATCATTGTAGGAATGGCTATATTGTGATTCACGAACAACAGGCGTAAAAACGTCTACCCCTCCTATGGTATCTAATTTCTTGATTCTATTTTTCTCCACTAGTTGTTTGAGTTCATAAACTGTTCGGATAAGTTGTATGACATACTTAATAGCATCTCTAATCACAGTTGCTCTGTCCTCCTATATAGAAAATTAAGTAAATGAGTTTGAGTGTTTGTTCACGCGGCTAGCCGCACAAACAAACGGATCCTTTGTCTAATTTTAAATAAGAAAAGCAATTAATAACTAATGTAGGGTACAAGTACCTTGGTGGAAGGATTTTTAATCAAATTCCTCAAGGTTTTGTAGTTTTCATTCAACTGCCCTCTTCTTTGGAGCTCAATAGCAAAGGAGATGAGCGAAGCAGTACCTTGCTGCTCTTGTATCACATCAGTACATGATGTCATTCCAAGTTCGAGACCAGGTAGTTCTTCCATGGAGGGCTTGATCTGTTGTCGCAGCTGCTTAATCATCTGTTCTAAACTAGGAAGAGGAGTATAATTAATTGTAAGAAAAGAAAACCTAGATATAGAAATGAATCAGAAGTATAAAGAGAGAGATGTGGAGCTGCATGCATTATGCATGGAAGGAGCTTGGAGGTTGCAGCTGACTGACAGTCCCACTGATCACACCTTTTCTCCCTGCTACAGTATTGCAGAAAATTAATGGGTGCTCTTAGCTTATTGATTAGGTCGGATTATGTTAGGAAAGAGCTACTGCAACTTATGCCAGTAACCTTAACTTGGAGAAAAGATTGTGGTTTGGTGTAGAATCACAACCATGCATATCCTACACACACATGCTTTGATTATGAATGGCCTGCAAATCTCAAGATGGCCTGTGTGTTGTCTGCTTGATAATACATGTGATCAAGGCAGTTTGCAGCACTGACCTTTTACAAAAAAAGATGAAAGAAATTAACATGGAAGGATTGGTGATTAAAGTGGTGTTTGAATGTGTGGTGGTGATTATTTTTTTTAATTAGAAATATATTTAAATAATTTTTTAAGAAAATATTTTTAATATTAGTATATAAAAAATAAAACAATTATAACAAAAAAATTGAATTTTTTTAAAATATGGTTTTAACTGCATTTCTAAATAGTTACTAAGACTTCATTTGTTTCTGTAGTGTAATGTGGTGCCTATTGTATATTATAAATTTAAAAGTATTTGATTCATTAATATATACTATATTTTTATATAAGTCCTAATAAAAATTTTATATTGAATTTTTTGTTAAGAAAAAGATGTAATTTGTAGCTTTTTTAAAATTTTAATTTTTTAAATTGTAATCACAAAATTTTATTTTATATTTTTAAATATTTCATTTCATATATACAATATGTCTCACCTAAAATAGTTCCATTAATATCGTCGTTAAAAGCACACAAAATTATTGGACTAAGAAAGTGATTAAATGATGAAACAGAGAGATTTATTTTTTTTTAAAAAAAATATAAAAAGAAAGAAAGAGAAGAGGGGGTCCAATTCAGACCAAATTAACACAATAAAGTCACCAAATATATTAATTAAAATAATCAATAACGGTGCCCGAGCAATCTATGTTAGAAGGATGCTTAAATTTAATCAATTAGTCCATAAGTATTGATTAAAAATCAATTATTATTTACTTTATAGTTTTTTTATTTTACATCAACATAATTTTGAAAATTATTTTTGTAAGTACATGTTAAAAATCATAATTAATTTTGAAGCGAGATATAATTAGTAAGAAATAATATAGATTAAAAAATGCTGAATTATTAACCAACATATCCTTGTTATTTAGATCATTTCTTCTTATAAATATTAATCCACCTACAATGTTGATGTTCTTTTAAAGAAACAAATTGATTGACATTAATTTGAAAATTAATTTGTTTCAATGTAATTTTAATTAATTTTTTATAGAAAAATATTATATACATGTTATTTTTATACAAGTTATTTTTATACAAGTCTATTAGTTAAAATAAACCATAAGTAAAGTGATAATCCAACATAACTGGATTTAGCTATACACTAAACTCATGTATATGTGAGTTTAACAAGTTACCAAATGCAATATTCTTAAATTCAGTTATATACCGAGTCCGAATGAATATAGAACTGACAATCTTTTTAAGTTTCTTATTAGGCTACAAAACTTTGTTTATTTATTCTTATAATTCTTAACATAAAATGTTAATGTACTCTATACTCATCTTTCAACACCTCTAGGTGCTATATTTTTATTAATATTAATTATGTGTATGAGATACTTATCTTTTATTAATGATGTATAAGATATATTTATTTATGACTCATGAGTTATAAATACCCCGTGAATCCTTCAGATATCAAGTCCAAAACCTTTTCATTTTCAATATTTTTAGCATGTATATTTTCAGATTTTTTTCTCTAAAATATCATTATACTTTTTTTTTTCTTAAAAGATATTTACTTAATCAACACTTGTTAAGGGATTTGTTTCAAAACCCCACACGGGTCCCTCAATATTTTTCACTGATCTTATATATATTATTTTAGGGGTATAATACAACTTAAAATATCATAAAATTAAAGTTACATTTTAGCCCCTCCTCTCCACGAAAAGAAAGGATTCATAAGCTATATATGCACAATGAATCCTTCAAGCTAAAGGTTTATAATCTTTTCATTCTTAATATTTTCAGCATATATATTTTTAGAGTCTATCTCTTTAAAATATTATTGCACTTTCTCTCTCTATAAAGTTATTAACTTTATCATGAAAAGTTCTCATGTTCATTAAATAGAACTTTTTACAGATACCTGTTATTTGACTTACTAGGCACTACCTGCTAATATCACAACTATTAAGTACTTGCTACTATCACAATTACTAGTCACTTGGCTTACCCGCATCATCTACCACTAGTTATAAATCCTTTAGGTTTTTCATATTAAGTCACTAGATATCTTAACTATGAAGAATGAATCACATTATTTGAACAAAGAAATCATCCAATTATCAAACACATCAGTTTTATTCCTATGCATCTTAGATTTTAGGACTCATCAATTGGTGCCGTCAGTGGAAACTAGTCAAAAAGCCATCAGTTTCTAAAACTTATTTTTGACATTTCATGTCATTCTATGCCATACCTAAGTTAGGGTGTGTGATGAATGTATCTGTTACCATCATTACAAACATTTATTCCTAACCATACCTTCAACAAGTGCAAGTCCTTGCTATAGTTGTGTTGGCAACACAAGGATTAAATCAAACCTTGTCATCTTAGCAAGTCTTGGCACTTGTGGTAACACACTTAACTTTATTATCATTGCCACCTACCACTCCGAGCACTAGTGCACCATTGCACTACCTAGAAGAGCATGGATAAAAATACCTCCATGAGAGTATTTTCCCTCCATACTTGCCAAGTCCCTCTAGAGGGATGCTTACGTCATTGTGATACCCGTGCACATAGTCAGTATTATATATATGCCCCCTAGCTACCACAAGATGGACCTCAATTACCAATCCTATTGTTTCATTCCAAACTTTCTAGGCTTCATGAAGCCTAACAAATCACTTCATGATGCATAATTTTCAATGAAAATGTATAACAAATCACCTCATGATGCATAATTTTCAATGAAAATGTAAGTTTATTTTTGAAATAATAATAATGTCTCTCTAACATATATTTCCTAACTATAGATCTCTGAACCACTCTTTTTCAAGGGAATTGACTTGCTCTTCTTAAAGCAATATCCCTATAATCATCAGGGGTTGATCTCAAATATCTCATTCTCCTACTAACAGATTCTCTAGGTGATGCTAAAGGACCTCTCACCAATTTACCAGGGGTTAATCTCAAATCCTTTATTCTCTAATGTAACCTTGGAATGATATATTCTTCAGGTGATCCCAAAAAGCCTCTCACCAAATTGCCAGATGTTGATCTCAGATCTTCCACTCTCCAGTATAGTCTCGAACTAACACATTCTCCAAGTGATGTTAAAAAACCTCTCACCAATTCACCAGAAATTAATCTTGAATCTCCCATCTCTTTAATACAATTTCGAACTAGCACCATTCTTCAATAAAAGATTCCCATATCCCATGTCATCCCAAGAAGGTCATATATCTCCCACACTCAAGTATGACCACTCTTCAAGGGATAGACTTGGTTTTTCTAGTGCAATAGAACCACTCTCTATGGGTCTATCTCCTCCGCCCCTTAGAAATTTTTGTAAGTATGGGTGTCGACATGGTTTCACTCCTTTTAACCCTTTAGAAATTTTTTCAATTATAGGCGTCGATATGGATCACCCTTCTTAGGATCACCCATGCTTTTAAAATATTTTCAAAGTATAGACTTACCCTTCATAAGTTTTTACCAGCAACTTTGGGATTTTTCTAAGTATGAGCTTTATCTCTATAGTTTCCCATGAACTTTTAGAAAAAGTTTCTAAGTATGAAATCCTTTATATCTCACCTCACTCTCCTAAGAATATTTCTAAGTATGAGTTTTTCAATGATTCCTCTTTATATACTTAAATTTCTAAAAAAATGGTGCACACCTTTACATACAGGTTCTTCGGTTTATTACCCAAGGATTTCAACCCCTCTTCTTTTATGAAATTAATTTGACAAACTTTTCATGGTAACTAGACATTTTTAAAAGTCTTTACGGATTAATACCATAAAGATTCGAGGGCCTGTTGATGGATCCAAATAAAATGGATAAAAAAACCATAGATAGACAAAAACAATCCCCTAAAATAGGCCCATAAAACACTCATTGGGCTCGAGCTACCAAACTCAAGCTCAATATACAACTAAGGTCTAGAGAAAATGAAAATTGTAATTTAAGCTCATGTCGGGATGCCCATCTAAAGGTACGCTTAATGTTGGGCGCGTGCCCAACATGCTAGGTACTGGGCGTGCACCTAACACCTGAATGGATATATTGCCCACCATGGATGCTGGGCATGCACTCCAACACCCTCTTAGGCTTAAACGCTCACCCCAAGCTTAACATGCATGGGTCTGGGCAGTGTGTCTGGACTTATTCTTCACCTTTAATAGGCTCGAACACCTTATTCAAACCCAATACTCGTCATGAGATTTTTCTAGGAATCCACACGAGTCCCTTAGTATTTTTCACTAATCCCATACATATTATTTTGGGTATAATACAACTCAAAATATCATAAGGATAAAGTTACACTTTAGCCCCTCCTCTTCATAAAAGGACAAGATTTACGAGCTATAAATACACCCTGAATCCTTCACACCAAAGGTTTATAATATCTTCATTCTTAATATTTTTTATATATTTTTTTTCAGAGTCTATCTTTCTAAAATATCATTGCACTTTCTCTCTCTACAAAGTTACTGACTTTACTATTAGAGAGTCCTCATATCCATCAATAAAGACCTTTTACAGGTGTCGATCACCTAACTTACTAGGCACCACCTGCTACTACCATAGCTATCAGTCACCTAACTTATCAAGCACCACCTACTATAACCACAATTACTAGTTATATAGTTTATCAAGCATCATTTGTTATCAGTTATCAACCCTTTAAACTTTCTATATCGTCATCATCTACTACCAGTTATCAACCCTTTAAACTTTCTATATCAAGCTACTGAATACCTTAATTAAAAAAATAAAATAAATTATTTAAATTAAAAGATAAACCACTTATTTAATATATCAATTTCATTCCTAGACATCTCAAATTTTAATACTCATTAATAGAATGTTTCTATGCATGTATGTATTAAACAATGAATATTAATAAAATAAATATTTCTATGCATGTATGTATTAAACAATGAAATCTCATATCATGGGCATCTAGTAAACCGTGCAAGAAGAGTGAGGAGACAAGGCAATCTTCAATTAAGGATGACAACAGATTGGGTTTTTACTTGTTTGACGAGGCTAAAAATAGGTTGGGTGAAAACCAAATCATATTGCCCTTGTATCGGTTGCGATGGTGGATGAAGATTTTATTTGACATTGAATTTTAACTATTTTTTTGGTTAATCTATTATATTATTCTAATCTTTATAAAACAAATCCAAGGATACAAACTTAACTTTTTACTACATTTTCCTTTGTAATTAAAAAAAAATCACTTCTTCAATTTTTTTAATATATATATACAATTATTATTATAATATTGTATCGCAAATCCAATTAAATTCAATCCAAGTTTCTAAGGTTGGATTTTTTTTATTATAAACACCAAAAAAACAATGGTAATTAATTATTATTAATAAGAAATATATGAAATTAGTATGTTAGAGCTCCTGTGTATCCTTATCAAGCACCAAGTAGTGTATGATATAAGTTAGGTAATTGATGTATTTTTTTTTTCAACATCACATAATATAAATAAATTTGACGAATAAGAGGCAAATAATTCAATACTAGATACATGATTTTAAAAATAAGAAGTACATGGATAATTTTGTTTTCAACATCACATAATATAAATAAATTTGATGAATAAGAGGCAAATAATTCAATACTAGATACATGATTTTTAAACATAAGAAGTCCTTGAATGATTTATATATAATTATGTTAATCATTAACAATTTTTTTAATTAGTTTGCTTGTGTAATGTATAATGATGTGATTCCATATTCTTAAATCACATTTAGCATTAATAATTTAAATGTTCTTAAGAAAACAAGATCATGTGAGATTTATTCGCATGGTTTTTAGATGCAATTTTACGTTTTAGAAGATTGAATATTTAAGCAGCATGAGAGAAGTCTCATGGCCATAAGATTCAGCACTCACGAATTGACTTATTGCAGTCTTTTGCTGAACACAATTGGTTTGGACAAGATCAACATGAATACGATCACCATACAAACAATTCAATGCGAAATTCTCAAGTCAATAGACAATGTTTTTGAACACCGATTATTATAAGTTTTAGACAAAGTTATACATGTATCATGAAATAAAAACATTATTTTATTATTCTGGTCCAACCATAGCAATCAAATCTTATGGTCTTTTGAATAAATCTCCCTCCCTAGACTTGCCTCGATCAAATTGAGGAACAGTCATGGCCCTACTAGGTTATAATGTTTGTTGTAGGTAATCCTTTGTGGTTGGATTTTCTTACAGCATGATCTTGTAACTTCATTTTCTGGAAAATATACTTTGTGAGTTCAGGTGAGTGAATAAAACCTTAACTGTTCCAAGCTTTTATAAGAAATGCACACTCTGATTCGAACTCAAGACTTATTATGCAGATCTCAAAACTTTTGTCATCACGCTACACCTTTTGAGGTAAGATTTTTTCATATGTAATTCTAACAAAAAAATTGTTTTTATTTACATGAAAACATTTTTTATTTTTATTTTTATTATTTTCATGTGTAATTCTCATGAAAAAAAAATAAAAAATGTTTTCATATATGTATTAACCAATTTATTTAAAGATCCGATCATTGTTTAGAGTTTTATTGTTTATTAACACTTTCAATATTAAGCTTTATAGTTTTAACATAATATTGTTAAACCATAAGAATACCTTGGATTTTTCATATTTACAAACAATTTTGTAAAGTGAATTTCTTGCTAAAAAAAACATTGCATTTAATTAAGGTTTTGTTTTAGATTTTTTATATGTTTTTTCAAATATCAATAGTTTTCAAAACCCAGAAAAAAAAGAACCAAAAACAACTTGCTGGCATTACCAAATACATGTATAAAAAGTATTTTAATATATAAATAAAATAAAATTAGAAGTTATGATGGGTATAAGCATTGGGAATCAAAGATGGTAAGAAACTCATTAACCTCACCTGGAGCAAGTCAATCCTATAACGTAGGACAAGCAATATTAGATTTATTAGTTTTAGCAATGGAAGTTTATATATATATATATATATATTCAAAGTTCATTCTATAGTATTATATATTCATTCTATATTATTAATGGGCTCATAAATAGAAATATTTTATTGAAAATATTCTCATAAGTAATTTATAATTTGTTAATAATAAATATACTAATAAATTTATAGATAAACAAAGCACATTAAAATTTTTTTACCTATTTTATTTTGTTGATATCTCCAATTATTTTACCTATTTTATTTTGTTGATATCTCCATCAATAAATTTAATATATCATTAACAGAAAAATTATATGTAATTCTATTAATATTTATATTTATTTATTGATATATTCATCAATAAATATAATATATCACTGACAAAATATCATATATAATTTTATTACTAATATTTATATAAAAGTTACACATCATTATAATAATTGTTTTTTTTATATATATAAGAAATTATGTTTTGCTGGTGTTTACTTGTAAATATAAAAATAAAAAATTATCTCAGTAACAGTAATATACTAACTGAAGAAATTTTTTTTATCATATTTCTATTTCTATTTGTTATTTTCTAGTAGTAAACAGATACCAAAATTCCTATGGGACACTTAATTCCTTCAATCTTTTCATCATCAATAATAATAATAATAATTTAATCACCATAATAAAAATCACCATACCTAGCACCGACAATGACTTCATCCAACTACTACCATTAATTGTTTTCTAAAAACTGTTTTTGTCTTTAATGAGCTAAGTTCTTCCTTCATGTTAATTACTTTACGATAATCATTTTTCTAATTAAAGGGGTTCAACGGATAAGAATGAAGGGTTCCAAAGGTTTCATAGAGTCAAAAGGTATTAAATTTTTGCAGATTTCAACGCCTTGCATGTTTTGCCTTTCACATTCTACATATCATCGCCTTTTACGTGTACAACATGGCAGCATTGCACCATCTCCCACGGGGCCCCTTCACACGAGCATTACATTTTAACTTTTCCTTTAATTAGTTCTGCTCTGACTTGTTTTCTCTATAAAACACCACCAAATGCATGACAAAATCATAGTAATATTTAATTTTGTTTGGATTAAGTTTTGAGTGCATAAAAAACAAGCTTTTAAGGGATAAACTCTAATTAGTTGAATAATTAATACCAATTTCAGTACTTTTTATTGTTTCTCTTAAGAAAATGATTTACAAACAAAAAAATCTATCAATTCATTAGTAGCAAAATGTGAGTTTAATGGATGATAAATTATTGGTTTAATCTTATACATGTTTGTATAAAAATTCTATCCACGTACTTTGTATAAAAAAAATAAAATGGAGATAAATGAAAATGTATGCACCTTGCCTTTCATTTTCATCTCTCTCTCTCTCTCTCTCTTCTACTTTATTCTAACTACAAATGCAAATTAGACACAGAGAGATTGTTGGATTTGAAATTGAATTCTTGCTAGTAAATGGTGAGTTTTCAACGAGGGTTGCCTCTCTAATCATTATCCTCATGTCAAGAATCCACTCATGCAACGTTTCACCCCATCCAAAAGGAATATAAAAGGCCACAAGCTTTCTTGGTGTGATTGGATAAGCATGCAAAGAATTCTTTTTTCAAAAATAGATAGCTAGGCACCCGTCGAGGCACATCAATAAAGATAGAGCACAAAAGTAAAAGCTAATATATCGTGATTTTGGGTGTAGAAAGACTTAATTTGTTGACTATATTATTGTCATACAATTAATGGTCACACACATAAGAAATTGAGAATGTGTAAGTCAATGACTTTCCAAATCATTTCCCAAATATGAACTTTCCTATTAAATTATTTTTTTTATGAATGAAAATCGCCCTTCTCCTCTAATATCTAACCCCAAAATCCTCCTTCAACATGCTAGTTTTTTCTCCAATCTCTCCTGTCGTATATCATGGTGGCAAGATTAGCGGATAACTCTTCTGGCTTGGGTCAGACGACATAAGCTCTTTCACATGGATTCGGGCAAAAATCAGGTTGTCCTTGGGGAACGACAGATATAATGACCAAGTCGTTCTTGTTCATTAAGTTTGTTTCCCACATGATCCAAAAGAAGGTCATGGGAGACGCCATTAGTGCTTTTTCTTACCTCTCAATTCATGATGCTAATCTTTGAAATGGCCGTTGAAATAAAGGCCCCCACTCATGGAACTCTACCTAGGAAATCACTCACCTCCACCGTTTAAATAAGATAACCCTAACCATATTCTCCTCCAACTCTAGCTAGGTCAATCACGAAATTATTTTTTTTTAAAGAATGGTCAATCACAATCTTTGAAATTTCTGTAAAGTAATCACACCCACGAAAAGTTAATTAATATGATATCGGAGTAGATATTATCTCTTCAAGATCATACATCATGGGTGTTTCCCATGGAAATAAATAAAGGTAAAAGGTTATTGTCATCTTCGTGTATATAAATTTTATCGACGGATTGCTTATGAAATCGTCAAGGGAGACGGACACAAAACGTGGCGCAAATCATTGGATGACATATAATAATGAGACTTTTCCTTTTTCACCCCATAATTCCCAACAAGGATTCGGAAGTGGGTCCGTGGAAGGCTAAGAACACCATAATTAAACCATAATCCTTTCTTACCGTTTGTTATGAGGTTCATGAAAAAGATCCCACGAGTTTTTGTCTCAAAACAAAAGAAAATCTTTAACACGCCAGTGAATAAATATCTATCCATGTTTAATGAAATCGAGTGAAAATTTATAAACACGTAATAAAAATAAATTTATTATGTCTTGAGAAAGGAAACAAAAGAGAAAAGAGGTGAACGAGGGAGAAAGAGACAACCTTTTTAACTGCCGCATCGATGTTGTTTTTCTGATCATAGCCAATAGTAAATGTTACAGGATGTCTTGATTGGATGGCAAGCTCCTGCAGACATGATATCCATAAATCAAAGATTTGGATTAGAGAAGAAAATGTACAGCATGAATCAAAGATTTGGATTCCAGTAATTAGCTTAGTGGAAGGGTTTGTCTTCTTTCATTATATCTGGATTCGAGCCCTGACATGCATGTCTATTACTTCTGTGGTGCCTTACATGCCTACTGGGTTTGTAGAGTATTCAGTGGGCCGTGGGGATTAGTCGTGGTGCGCACACGCTGGCCCGGACACCCCACGTAAATAAAAAAAAAAAATTTGGATTTAATTATCCATCATTTATTTAATTCAAAGTTATCCAACCTAAATTAATATATTTTAATTATTATAAATTCCACAAAAATCAAATTTCCCCAAACCTCCAACTTAACAATGAAATTGACGAAATATAAATGATACCCATTAAGTTTCTTATTATTTCTTAAATTATAACACACCTATATTACACAATCAAAATCAATTTCCTTTAAATTCCAAACAAATTAACCTTAATATACAAATCATTTATTGATGCAATAAAATTATGCAAGGAAAAGAAGTAAAATACTTAAATACACAAGCCAACTACAAATACTACAAAGAAAATAATCAATAAATTAAACTAAAACAAAAATGGATTAAAAAAGATAGGTTTTCTTATTTGGTATAGTGAAAATTCACAAAAAAATAAAACCAAGAGAAGGTAGTTGACATTATTGGCAAATATAAGTTGACTTTGGTGGTTGAATTTCTGATGGGGATGACCAGATTTGCTAGAAAATGTATAGGGATGAGTTGTTGTTGTTGTTGTTATTGTTGTTATTTTTAAATAGAAGATTGAAGAAGAAAAGGGGGGAGAAAGATAGGTTTTCTTATTTGGTACAGTGAAAATTCACAAAAAATAAAACCAAGAGAAGGTAATTGACACTATTAAAAAATATAAGTTGACTTCGGTGGCTGAATTTCTGATGAGGGTGACCAAATTTGCTAGAAAATGTATAGGGATGAGTTGTTGTTGTTGTTATTGTTATTGTTTTTAAATAGAAGATTGAAGAAGAAAAGGGGGGGGG
>NW_011499949.1:399187-414714 GCF_000495115.2 Populus euphratica
AATCTCTATTTATTTGATAAAAATTAAACACAGAGTAAAGTAGATCTATGCAAGTTTCAAGCCCAAAAAGCTTTCACTTAAGAGGGTGTGTTAGAGAATAATATAAATCATATATTGGGACTTTACCTAAAAACCTAAACTATTGGGTTGAGATGGTTCTTTTACAGAGTCATCCTTATCTATTTTCAAGTTCTAAGCTTCACATATATTAGACTACATTATTGAATCAATAAAATAAATTTATATAACTTAAATAATTTGATTAACAAATAAAAAATATGACAACTAATTCCTTAGAGTTTTCATTTAGATTTCGTCCAACCTATTTAAAGACAAGATTTGAGGTTCAAACCCTTTTCTCTTAGACCAATAACATAAATTAAGCCCAAAACTCTTTTAAAAATAATAAGTATCCAAAAAGATACACGCTAAAAACTCTTTATTGTTTATTTTTCTCTAAAACACCTACAAAAATTAAAAAATAAAAAATAAAAATAAAAGAAATTCAATAAATAAACAAAGAAACATAGAGCAAATAATGAAAGTAAATTGTAAAATTGGCCGACACTTATCAGCTATAAAAGACATTGACAAATAACATGTCTTTCAAATGATCAACATGTCATCTATTAATGTTTTGCAATCTAGGCTAGCATTTTGGTTTGGTTCTAAACCTAGATATTTTATGTTGTACTTTTATTTTACTCATTCTCAAATACTCTCTCTCTCTCTCTCTCTCTCTCTCTCTCTCTCTCTCTCTCTCTCTCTCTCTCTCTCTCTCTATATATATATATATATATATATAATAAAAAAATACTTCTTAATAATTTAATTGTATTAAGAGTTTGGTTTTTCATTTTATTAAATTAATACAGAGAAATTAATAAATTAGTGATAATTAAAATGAATGAATTAAAGTAAATTAGTTTTTTTATAAATTAAATAAAACTAATTAACCAATAGGAAGATTGTTTTTTACCGGATAATTGAAATTTTAACATTATGAACTATCTTTGAAAAATTAATATAATAATTAAATATAAAAAATATAAAGAAATGAAAATTGGTCATGTTCTAAAGAAAAATAGATTTAATGATAAAAAGAAAATGGAGATTAAACGTTGACATAAATCAGGAATTTGTGATGAAGTTATCATCTTACATTCTCAACTAGGTTTAATTAATTTAAGTTATTTATAAATAAATAAAAAGAATCTCACTAAGGTGAAAATAATAATTTTTATTTATCGTTCCTAACATTATAAGTTGATGGGTTACATATTAAATATAAAGCAAGTTATATTATATTCTGTCATGCATGTCTTGTTTCTCATTAATCAAATATAATACTTTATAATTTAATCTTTACTCTATTGTTTTTACATTATTATCAAATATAAATTAACTGTTATCTCTTGTTTGGTCTCGTACTTCATATCCTATAGGCCCTTGTCTCATGTACCCTGAAGAAATAATAATCAATCAATGCTTGAAGTATATATTCATCAACAAGACATCCACGTCCTCGTGATTTTTGGTCTTACAATTTTGTTCATATCTCTATATTTTTCTTTTCAATCATCCCTCACGCCTTATCCCTTGAATAATCAATGTGGTTTGAATCAAATCATCAAAAGCAGCAGACACAAGATCTACACTTTCTTAAAGCACGCCTTAATTCACTCCCCTAAAACCTACCAAACATTAATCAATCAATCAATTAAGCACACCGAAATTCATCATAATTAATCAAAGAAAATAAAAAAAATTAACAGGGGAGGAATTTTATATTCCTATCAAACAAAATATAGTTTCGTATTAATTATACTAAGAACAAAAAAACCATCCTTCCCCTAACATATATGATTCTTTTTTTATTGTATTTTTTTCTCGGATTCTCACAACAAAATCAAGAAAGAAGCAGAGAAAAAACCCAGTATAATCACAATCCCTTCCAAAAAAAAAAAAAACAATTCCAATCAAGAAACAAAATTAACCTTTCAAGATTATCCCGAGAAGCCTTGTATATTTACAAATCAAAACAGAGGCCTTCCTATGGTCTTCCGCTTAATCACGCTTTGGGCTGGTGGGGGTGAGTTTGTGTGTGAGAAAATGGATAGAACCTGGGTCTAGAACTGCTAAGGGATAACCCCGTGGTATTAGAAGTGGGGTCAGTGGTATTATTCTGGCTGTTGGTCGCGGTGGTGGTGGTGGTGGTTGTGGCTGCGGTGGAGGTGGAGGTGGTGGCAACTCGCTCACAAGAGGGGCACATGGTGAGAGTAGTGGCTGGGAGTTGCATGTAATATGGATTTGAAGTCTTTAAAGCTCTTAATTCTTGAAGCTCCTTGTGTAACCTTCTATTCTCTTCTGTTAATGTCTCACAACATCTCTTCAGGTACTCACAATCCACTTCAGTTTGCTTCAATTTAGTCCTGCAAATCAACACATATCAAGATTAAATATTTGCATTAAAACTACTATTTACTTGATTAAAATCCAAGCCAATAATTAATTAATTACCTTGCTCTTCTATTTTGAAACCAGACTTCTACTTGACGAGGACGAAGATTAAGCTCCTTAGCAAGTGCAAGCTTTTGTTTCTACACCATGATATTTAATTAAAGAAAGAGATTAGCAAACTAATCAAGATGGAGAAACAAGTTAATCACAAAAAAAGGTATTGATCTTTAGACATGATTCTCTTACAGGAGTGAGGGTATTGTGTTCTTTGAAGCTTTCTTCAAGAAAAGAAGACTGTTCTTTAGAGAGCCTGAGTTTCTTTCTAGCACTACCATTCTCATCTTCATCACTGGCTCTAGAAGAAGCCCTCTCGGCCTGATCAGCTTCAGTATTTGATCCGCTTCCACCTTTACTACTGTAAATGCAAAAATCCATTTGAAAAGAAGAGGTTGCACTGTTTGGTGGTGAAGATGAAAGGGTAGCCCCATCTTGATCAGCCTGATCTTCATGTACCATAACAGCAGAGAATCTATTCACATCAAACCCTCTTGACATGTTACCTGAAGAGCCAGCTTCAAAATTAGTCCCTGCAAAAGAAGAAAAAAGAAGGCAAAATTTCAAAAACCAAAAAATATATAAAGAAAGCAAAAGGTTTGTGAATAGGATAGTTTGTTGAGGTGTCTGGTTCAAAAACCAGATAACAGGAAAGAAAACAAAAGGTTTAGGTACCAAAAAGTGAAAACAAACGAAAATATTTTTTTGGGGTTAAAAAACAGTGCAATTAACAGATTATAAAGCAAACAGAAAATCTCAAATATTCAAAGGAAAGAAAAAATGGTTTTGGGTACCATTATCAGATGCCAAAGTGAGGATGCTGTTCTGGTTACGAGGGACAGGGGTGTTAGGGAGAAGATCAAGCTGGATAGGTGGATCAGTGCTGGTATCTACAGTCAAACTTGTTCCCTTGTTGGCTTGTACTGTTGCTGTTCTTGTGTTTGTATTGTCAGTGTTATGATCAATATTATTGCTAAGTTTGTGATCATCTTTATCTTCGTCTTCTTCTTGTAGGGTGTGATCTGTACCAATTGATAAACCCATGCAAAACCCAGAAGTGACTTTGTTGGTGAGCTGTGTAGATTTCTCCATGAACCCAAATGGTTTTGAAGTAGCAGCAGCATCTCCTAAGCTTAACCCAAGCTCCATTTCTCTTTTATTTTGCATGAATGAAGAAAATGAGAGAGGTAAGAGTTTCTGAGTCAATGCACTGGGAAGAGACTTTATAGGGGGGAAGGGTTCTCTGCCTTCCTACCCTCCGTAGTCTTTTCCAATAATTGCATTGCCCGGGAATCGGATATAAGTTTCTTAACATAAATTAATAGGTTCGCCAGTAAAAAAAAACAAAATCCTAATTATTAATTTAAAATTTAATATGTGAGCTTAATAAAATAAACTAAAAATTATATTTAACAGTAAATGCTATAAAAAAATCTTAATATTAATTAAATATTAAGTTGTGTAACTAAAAAATAAACATAAACAAAAATATCTGATAATTTGTTATATTTTAAGCTCTTTAAATTTTTTAACTTACTTATAATTTAAATTTTATTGAAAAAAATAATATTTTAGTTCAAAAATTTTATTAATATATTTAATTTTTTAAAAAATATATAACATTTTTTTTACATGTCATTCATTTAATTGAAAACAAAAGTATTCACAAGACATGCATTGAAAAACATATGCACCTCTATTAAATCCTTTTTTGTTTCTTTAACATGCTCTTTTTTTTATTTAAAAAACAACTATATTATTTATTTTTTAGACAATATTTTATTATTATTCTAGTAATATAGGTATTGTATTAAAAAATGTAATAATAACAATAATAATACTACACTATCGTGTTCTCACAAGAATCTTAGTCAATTATCCTTAAAACATTTTGACTCAAATCATTTCTCTGTTAACCAAGTTAATCAATGTGAAGGTTAAGCCGATGTGATCTCGTCAACCTAATGAATTTAAAAATAACTAAATAATTAGTAAAAATATAAATTAATTTAAAATAATTTAAGATGATAACTATTTTGTTAATATTAAGATAATAATATAGCAAATTGATTCGAGTTAACTTATCTAACTCACGACTCGAGTCATGGATCTGACTAAGTTTAATAAATTTGTTTTCTCTAAAATTATTTTTTTATCTAGTTATATAATATAAAAAAATAAGTGATTGTAGTACAACAACTAAATAAAATAAAAATATTGATTATAATGGGTTATATAAAAGGAGTGATTGTTCGTTCCAGAACTAAATACAAATTAAATAAAATTTAATAAAATAATATTTAAAAGTCATTCTTAACTAATCTAAGAATTATTAAAAATTAAATATATTATATGTTAAACTATTTAATTTTTAAAAAATTAAATATTAATTGTTAGAAAACATTTAATAACAAAATAAACTAGATGTGTGGCTCTAAAAAAGCAAGTCCTTGAAGTGGCATGTTGCCGGGACCAAACGACACGACGGTGTTAAGTTGTTGGGGCTTATCTAGAATAACTTGGAGGTACCAAGTCTTTTGGGCCTAGCTCAAATAGCATAAAGGCACAATGCTCGGGCTTAGCTCAAATGGCATGGAGTGGTAGGCTGTTTAGACGTGACTTTAATGGTCTAGATTATTTTTTTATATAAAAAAATTATATCATCAATATATATGATAAAAATATCAATAAATAAATTTATAAATAAGATGTGATATTAGTGATAGTTTAGAGCAAGGTTGTCAATTTCATTCCCATCGACATTCTATTTTTTTTAATTGGAACGATATGTTTTGGTTTAGGAGTATTTCAACATGCTGTTTCGGGTTTTTACTATTAAATATTAATTGAACAAATATGATTTCAATTTAAGTTGAAAGATAAATTAACTTAAAATTATATAATTCAAATTTCAAACACAAGTAAAAAAGTGAAAGTTGAACCAATATGACCCAATCAACTCGATGAGTCTAAAGATAATTTAGACAACTAGTAAAAATATATTTTGACTAAATAAAATTAAATTGACATGTGTTTTTTTTTTAAATATTGATACGATAACATATCGAATCGACTCAAGTTAATCTGGGTTAACATTTCAAATCCATGACCAAGGTCATGAGACTATAATAATTCCAAATAAGATAAATTAAAACAAATAATAAACCTCAATTCTCAATAATTTATTATTTAATGATGAAATTGAAAAAAAATCAATCTAAACAAAAAAAACATTTCAAAACGAATTTACAAATTAAAATGAAATTATAAAATATCAATGATAATCTCACTATATCTTTCTAAACTTTGATTACCTTAACGGTTTAACTTAAAATATAAAAATATATTAGAAGACTTCTTATAAAATTTTAACTTAATTAAGTAATTGGAGTGAGATATATTATTAATACTGTAAAATCATATATATATATATATATATATATATATAAAATACAGAAAAAACTGAGCCAGATAAAATCTATTCTAAGTTATTTTATTTTTTAAACTAAAATAATATATACCGGTCATTTTAGATAGAATGAAATTAATAACCTCGATTTAGAGAGAGTAATCCATCTAATCCATTTATTGTACCCAAAAAACTAGATGATGACTATTTTATTTTTAATCATAACATTTCTGTTAACAATCTGTACATAATCAATGTAGAAGGGTTGACATGATTACGTATTTGATAGTGACGAATACACTAGTATAGAAATTTGAGGCTAATAATCGGCAAAGAAAGGGTTCCCACATGTCTTCACAGGGGCATGATGCTGCCCCTGTAAAGGAAAGATAGAAAGAAAGTGGCATGACGCAGCCCCGTTTGAATTTTAAGGCAGTGCACTGTTTTCTGGCGTTGTTTTACATGCTATAACACACGGCCGCACAGCCTCCCATTTGGAATTAAATATTTGCTGTACACGTAACATTGTTTGTGGATTTTTATTCATGGGCACATGGTGAAGATACATATATTGTTTGTTTCTATCTTCTTTGTATGTGAAATATATATATAAATTAAGAATTTCTTCACCATTGATGAGGTACCATCCATTTATTACGATCCCTCTCACCCCGCTTCAGGCAAAAATGACAGAAGGGATATGTACAACAAAAGATTGTCTGCAAGCTGACTAAGGAATAGTGCTTTAGCATGAATAATACAAAAGAAGAAGAGAGTTAAATTCTAAATTTATATTTTAAAAGTTATTAATTTGAGTGGTACGAATCTCAAAACTATTAAAAATTTATATAATTATTAATTTTAAAATTTTAAAAAATTAGTCTAGATGCATATAAGTTGATTTAAATATCTATATTTATCAATTAAAAAACAAATATATATATATATATGAATAGAGAAAAAACAAAGCAAGTGTTGTCGAGTGTATCCAGAAATATAAAGATTTTGAGTGAAGCCGAACTCTGTATTGATCGAATTCAGAAACAGTAAGAGTTCTGTTATATTTCATTTGATATGAATTTCTTATTCAAAAGGAAGGAATTATTGAAAATGTCCGCAGTACCATCCCCTTGATCAACATAACGACAAAATAAACTACACTTAATTATATCTTTTGGCACTATAATCACGAACACTATCATGTGTTAGTAAAAACTAGCACACATGATGATGAGATTTATAGCATTGCAATATCACACTTAATTTGTAATTATTAGTTCTAGTGTGGTGTTTAACACGTCTTAACTTTTTATTGTTTTTTAATTTAAGGGAATCAAGAGTGACAATACTAATTATACTTAGCTAAACATGTATCTTAGCTTAGTGATCAACATTAAATCATGCTTTTATCATCATAAATGTAATATTGTCGTGAAACACACATGATTGGGACCATCATAAATGTCCTGACTTATCCACTGTTTTCAACAAATCTCCTACTTGATCGAATACATTTTCTTCTGATGAAGTTTATGTATACTCCTCTTGTCATGCGATGCCCACGTTGTAATAATTATAATATAATCTTTAAACAGTTATGTCTCCCTCTTATCATTGTGTTCCCTTCAGTCAACAATACAATGGCAAGGAATTACCACAGTAATAATTACCCATTTATTCCTACTTCGATGATCGATCGTTGCATGATGTCCTCGTCTTTTTTCCCTACATGAAATCATATAGGCAAGCATCTTTAGTAAGAGCCGATATTCACTCTCTCTTTTTTTTTCTTCGAAGGTCAAGATAGATTAACCATCAATCGGATTTTAACTTTCAAGGAATCTACAGGTTTATTTTCGTGGACTCCCTAGTATGCCTAGGACATTTCAAGTAAGCAAGCATCACATGTGGACAATGGCATGTAGGACTTGGATTTTGGGATTTGAATTTGCATGTGGAACACAGATACGAGTTCCATATATATAATGAATCGTAACCCTAGCTCACGAGGATCACGGCTGCATAATGCAAATCATGCAAGGTGTTTAAAATAATTTTAGTGTGGGTGGTGCGATTCACACACCTTAGATTTCTATACACAGCATATTTCTTTAAAATGGATGTTCAAATTACTTTAAGAGTATGGTTTCACGAAACTCTTAAATTAATTTTACTCGTTTTTCAAAGAAAGCAAGAGATCTTTCCTTGAACATTTCCCTGGAAATAAATGCTAGATGCACTAAATCTAATGGTAATTAATTTGTGTTATATGCGTGTGGGTTTAATGAAAACAATGCATGTGATGCAGGAACTGAATTATAAGTATTCAACTGAGAATTATGCCATCATAAAAGCTACGTTAACAACTTCGAAAAACAGCCAAATGGAAGAGAAATTGGAGAGAATGTGTGACCATGAGGATCAAATATTAATCATTATGAAAAGTAAAAGACTTTAAGGATCGAATTAGAATATTTTACAATTTAGCATAGCCATGTGCCCAAACGCATGATCTTACAAGATTTGGTAAGAAGCATGAGGAATCCTAGTATTTCTCTTCACTAAATAGCTCTTGAGAATATTAGCGAAGCAGCAATATAGCCTATTATTGATCATGAAACGGACTAATAATTAAAAAGAACCAACATTCGATGCCTCCTCTCCTTTTCTTGAAGAAGAAGCATCGAAAGCATAACCCATTTCAGGAAATTTCCAAACAGTTTCTAGTGGTAGAGACGAGAGAGAGAGTTTTGAGCATAATTGGCGGGGTTTGGAGACGCTGCATTTGTCAAATCCACTAGATTTTGAAGCTGCCGTCTTTCCCTTTTTGCATATCCAATAACTCCTTTTGCCTATGGTTCACTACGGTGAAAGTGACGCGAATAAAGACTTTTTGGTAATGTTATACAGAATGTCTTTTAAAATATATTTTTTGTCTATAAATATATTTAAATAATTTGAAAGTGATATCAATGCTGACTTTTTGGTGTTGTTGGAATATATATTTTAAAATGATTTTTGTTTATAGATATATTTAAATAATTTTTATTTTATTTTTAAAAATTTATTTTAACACATCAAATGATCAAAAAATATTAAAAAATTAAAGCAACAAAAAATTAAATTTTTTAAAAAAATGCAACAAGCCGCATTCCCAAATGCTTTTTTTTTTTTTAAAATGCAACAAGCCGCATTCCCAAATGCTTCCTCAAACACCTAACTTCATTTGGCAAGTAAATTTCTTGATTCGAGGCCTCCGAATAGCTATTTGATCCTTACTCCGCTATAGGTTGGATTTGCTTTTCTAAAAAATAAATATATAGGTTTTTTTAATGTGTTTTTATATAAAAAATAAAAATAAAAAAACTTATGTATACATCTAATAAAATAAATCGAGAACCACTACTAGAATTCTTATATTTATCAACATAATTTTCTTTCAGTATTTATATTATCATTCCATTGACAATTAATTTACCGACAGAATCACAAATGAAAATGCTTCATTGATGAATAATTCATCGGAAATTTTTATCTATCAGTAAGTCCATCAATAATAAAAATATATTATTACTGATGGATTTACTGACAGGAAAAACATACAAAAAAAATTATTCACTTTATTATTACTGGTGATTATTAAAAATATTTTTTTCAAAAAAATTGTATTTAACAAAACTAGAAAATACTTAAATTGATATAAATCAACACTTCATAATACTTAGAATTGAGTTGCTTGGAAAAAAAAAACAAGAAGAAGAAAATCAACTCAAACAAATTTATAACAACTAAATAACACAAAAAAAATAAAACAATAACAACATTGATCTCATATGAAAAACAAATTCTACAACAAATAACAACATTCATACAATTATTAAGAACATAAAAATTTAAAAATAAAATAAAATAATAAATGCAATGAAAAACAAAAAAAAAATATTACCTTAATGTAGCTGCAAGTGAAGCTGAGAAGAGAAAAGAATTATAAAGTATGTTAATTAAAAAAAACTGAGAAGAGAAAAGAAAAAAAACAAGAAGAAGAAGACCTATCTAAGAGTGGAGGAGAAGAGGAGTTGAGGAGAGGAGAGGAGAGAAGAGAAGAGAAGAGAAGAGAAAGAAAGAATTGGATTTTTGATGTTTTTTACACAAGGAAAATAAGAAGAAAAAACAATAAGAGGCTCATCTATTGTGAAATGTGAGATTTTATCTATTGGGATATTTTACCAATAGTTTTACTGATAGATAATTAAAAATTAATATTTCTAACTATTTTGTTGGTAATATTTAATTTAAAATTTTAATTTACTCAAAAATTTTTAGAAACTCGCTAAATAATATCAACGACTTTTCAATTCATTTGTGATTTTATCGATAAAAAATAGTAATTTACAGTGTAATTAGAAAGTAAACAGTTTCTAAAGTTCTCTAGAAAATACCGATGAAATGTTCCATCAAAGATTCTCTTTGTAATTGACATGATAAATAGTGTTAGGGAGAAGTGAACAATTTACCAATGATTTTAACGACATAATTTATTTTGTTGATATAAATCACATGTCGTCATATTTTTTGGATTTATTTTGATTCTTTTTTTTCTACCATAAGTCCCTCAATATATACCAATGGAATATTTCCATCAGTAAAATTTACTATTTTTTATCGACAAGAAAATTTCATTAGTATTTTTTTTATATTTATCAATTTTCTAATAATGAACTATGTGTGTTAATAAATAAATAAATAAATAAAAAATTAAGAGTCGGATATAGGCCAAGATATTTGGCCTTGTAACTCAAATCTTTGACACAATTGTGTGTAACGACTTTGTTCAAAAAAATATTTTTTTTATTTAATTAAATAATAATAAAAATAAATGCACATGAATTTGATTAAATAAAATATGAGGGAAATGATATTATACAAGGTTACACATTAAAAATATTATTTAGAAATAAATATCTTGAACATGTATTTTTCAACATGTTTTTCTACATAAAAAATATTAGTTGTATATAAAAAAGCTTATGAACACATCTAATTATATAAATCAAAAATAATTTGAGTCAATAAATAAAAAAATATTAAAGATAATTTGTTAAGTGTGCTACTGGCGCAACTTTTTTTTAGAAAAATACCAGGCAATACTTTAAAGCTTATGAACATATTTTTTTTAAAATTTTTTTTGTTAAGTGTGCTATTGGCGCAATGTTTTTTTAGAAAAATACCAGGCAATACTTTTACCAACTTGTTCAACTACAACCAACTTATATGGGTGGAAAGTTGGGTTTTGAACTTGTTAAAATAAAAAAATTATTTTCAATAATATTTGTATTTGAAAATATCTAAAAATAAATTCAAAAAACCTTAATAAACTCATTTATAACCTTAAATCAATAAAACAAAAAATGGTTAAAAAATGAAAAATCAACTTGAATTAAAAAAGAAAAAAAAGGATAATCTTAATTTATTTTTTTTTCTAGAAAAATGAATGCCAAAAAACACACATAATAGAACTCTTCTTGTTAAAAGCAACATGTTGATAACCTTTTTGTCTTTGAAATTAGGCTAATTGATAACTTTTTTTTATCTATTTTTTAATGATTTTTTCTCCCCTTTCTCAAATCTTAGGAGTAAAAAATGAATAAAATTTTAAAAACTAGAAGGATGGAAAGGAAATTCAAAAGTAAATGGACATTAGATAACTTTTTCGTGACAATTTGTAATTGGCCACTTGGTATTTCAGTGTTTTTTACTTTAATTCTCTATTTGTGAAATTTTTCTTTGTGTAACAAATTAGGAGAAATTAGTTTTTAATTTGACCAAAAAAAATATAATCAAAGAGAAAAAAAAATTGATGAACAACACAAAAAATACTACTTTAGTTCACGCTAAAATACGTGAGAGTGGGCAATGCGGAGAAAAGGCCATTCTTTTATTTCTTTTAATTAAATGCGAGCCAACCAAATAGTAATTAATTATTATGGTTATCTAAAATAAAATCTTTTGATATTTACAAAGGTTTATCTTGCTTGGTGAACGAGATGCTCACTACATTATTATTTAGAATTTAAATTCGAGAAATTGTAGAAATAAAATAACTTTTGTATAAGTGCACTAGTTTAAATGAATATGATTTATTTAGGACTTGATGGAAAAATAATTCCTTTTTTTATATGAAAATTGACACAAATATATTAAAAAAATAGAGTGAAAGAAATAGAAAAAATACTATGCACATAAATCACAAACTACTATTCTCCGGAATAGTATAATTACTTTTTTAACCATCCAAGAAAAAACATGTGAACTTACTCTTGGGGTAATTTGATAATTTCTACGGAGCCATTAGTTCTTATCCAATTGCTTGGGGATACTTCGGTCTTTTGACCTTTTAAGAGCATAATATAAAACTTATACTATACTTAAAAGTAAAATTTATTTTAAGGTTGAATAAAGTTAATTTGATATTTTTATATTTTTTAGTATTTGTATATTTTCAAGTTTTTTTAAAAATATTAATAGGTTCATCAAAGTTGATTTCTTCTTTTAACATTTCTAAGAAACAATATAAAAACATTTATATCTTTTAAATAATATATATATATATATATATATATATAAAAGGTTGAATGAGGTTAATTTGATCTTTTTATTTTTTCGATGAATAGTTTAAAGACTTTCATAACCTAAAAAGCAAAAATAAAACTTACAACTATAAGTATTTGCATGTTTTTCATATTGTTTTTTTTATATATAATTGATAGATTAATTAAGATTGATTTGATCTTTTAATATTTTTAAAAAATAATGTAAAGATATTTATATTTTTAAAAACAAAAAAAAAACAAAACAAACAAACTTGTAATTAGGGATACTTATGTATTTTCAAACTGTTTGTTTTTTTTTTATTTAACATTTTGGACTAAGGGAGACTTGGTCTTTTTATTAATTTAAATATTAATAAAAAAATCATGTGCACTCATTGGGCAACACTGACACCTTTCAAATGACATATGTAAATATCTCTTTATATCTAAACATTATTTTTTGGGTGGTGATAAAAATGGTTTTTTCATATTTGTTACCTAAAATGCATATGGGGTTGTTAAAGCAGTACTAAAATTTCGATGAATTTTTTTTCTCTTCATCCCTCTTTTCTATACTTTATTCTCGCCAAAAAAACAAAAAAGTCATTTCGTTTGTTTTTTAAATTCAAGTTAATCATTATTTTTATTATTTTTATTTAATTATTTTTATTTTTTATCGAGTTTTTCTTTAAATTCATCTATTATTATTTGATTTTTATATCAAATTTGATTTTCAATCTTATAATTATTATTTTTTAATCTATTTTTTTCTGAATTTTATATTTTTTATTTATATTAATTAAATTAACTGAGCATGGAGCTACTGCCTTCAGTCTCAAATTTTTTTTTTAACACTTGCATTGCTTAGCATTTTTTTTGTTTTTTACACAGCGGTTATTACTATTACTAAGAGGTAAGAGTTTTTTTTTTTTTTGGAGAACATATTTTTTTTTTTTTTTAACACTTGCATTGCTTAGCATTTTTTTTTTTTTTTTTTTTTTTTTGGAGAACATATTTTTCACTTGAAGAGTTACTTTCTTAAAACCTATTCACTATTTAATTACTTCTACTTACTTTCTAAACGTAAGACTATTAATTTGGCCCAATATTCTAGTTTGTTTAAAATGGGATGATCTGAGAATATTATAGGGTAGAACTTTCTTTGTATCTTCCAGCTAAAACTAAGGTTCCTCCTGGGTCACCAGCATCCAAGGGACAAAAGAAGAGGAGGTGGTCTTGACTCATGGGAGTCATAGCACTAATGGAAGTCAAGGAGGTCGGGCAGTGAGCAGTGGTGAAAGGACAGACTTTAATGATGATAATTGAAAGTCAGTGACCAGCAGGTTTGTGGTGGCATGCCAGCATTTGTCATGCTTTTGGGATCATAGCAATTATTGAAACTCATGCAACAGCCTTTAATGATTTTATACCTACCCCCAAGATGTCCCCTTTTATATGTATAAAAGGTTGTTTGATTTTGTATTTTGAATTATTTTTTATAATTTTAGATTGTTTTAATATATTAACATTAAAAATAAATTTAAAAAAATAAAAATATTTAAAAAATAAAAATAAACAGTTGCAGAAGCATGAATTCTGAAGAATTTATTTTGTAAAGAAAGGGAGCTTTGGAAACACTTCAGGCACAGCCCATCGGACACCCTTTTAGCTAAGATAAGGCTTTCTTTCTCTAGACACGTTTTCTTGTTTCAAATTTTCAATTGCATAAAATGTGCACCAAAATAACATTTAATTATTTTTGGACTAAATTGGTACGTAATCTGGTGATTGTTCTCTAATGAGACAACCTCACCAGTCTCTTTACTGTAGCACACGAAGAAGAAAAGGATTAAAAAAAAGGACCGGACCGGACCAGATACTCTGAACCCCCTTTGTCAGTTTATACAAAAGAAAATAATAATAATACTCTATATTTATTTAAATTACCTAATAAATTAAAATAGATGTGAAACCTGTACATTTGTTATTCATCCTCTCATAGTTTCATGTTAACTCAATTGTATACAGTCATTTTATTGTTCCAGTTCACTAAAATTCTTATTTTGCTAATGTTCATTGAACTTATTTTCCTTTCAATTCAGTTGATGTAATCCAAAAAAAGATTGAATAAAAACTTACAAAGTTTTACTCTATTGAATATAACTCTTAATTTTATTAAAAGTTTCTGAAGATATTATTTTATTCTAATATAAAAGTTGAAATCAATCGAAGGTTAAGAAAATCTTTCGATATAAGTTAAAAGATACAATATAAATTTTATTATTTATTGCTTTTGACCTACAAACTTTCGGTTGGAAAATGATTTTTTCTCTAATGATGCATGGATATTCAATAGCTAATTTTAGAAGTTTTCTTAGTTCCACAAGGAAACTAAGAGGAAGCATCTATTACAAAGATTTTCAAGTTTATTTAGGAGAGGTGAAGTTGATTTTAGGTTGATTTTTTTAGTATATAGTTTTATGCTAATAAACATAATTTTTTATTTGACCGTTGGATAATGATAAAATTTTACTATAAGTTTTCATAGGTCTTGTTTTATATGAAGTTAAAATTTCATATCAATCAAATATCAGTAAGGCCTTGCGATAAGATTTAGAAGTTATTGTGTGAGAATTATATTATTTTTCTAGTTGATTTAGGAATTTTTTTTATATTTGAAATAATACTCTTTTATTTTTTTCATAATTGTTTAGGATTTTTTCCTAGTATAAATAGGTTTATTTAGCTTGTACTTAGTTTTTTTTTTTTTCTTTTGAGCCATGATATTTTAAATGAACTTGTGTTTTGTATGATAAAATATTTTTTCTCTTTGCTAGGACAAAGATCAACAACTGACTTATCAATGTATAATGACACGATTAAAAAATTGATGTCTTCTCCCAAGTGCAGGAATGTCGAAGTAATAAATAACCCGGTAAGACCGGGGTCGAACCACAAGGAGGTTAATTATACAAATTATAAATAACAATAATACAACAACAATAATAACAACA
>NW_011499949.1:415293-415463 GCF_000495115.2 Populus euphratica
ATTTAGCTCATTTGGACTTCTAGAACTCCAGATATGGCCAAAATACCGAACAGTGTTCGGGCTGTAAGATAGATTTGGGCTTCTTTGTTGTTGCTATAATTTGGACTTTAAAATGAACTTTTTAGATCTTGGGCTCCATATAAAAGTTGTAGGCCTATGTCTTACCTTTC